>NC_066579.1:359035953-359343332 GCF_024323335.1 Lathyrus oleraceus
TCATACACGAATGCATGGCTTGACAACATGATTTCAGCATGGCTTACACTCAATTTTGGACCTAAGTGTATGGCTTAACTCAATTTTGGACCTAAGTGCATGGATTACACTCAATTTTGGATCTAAGTGCAGGACAACATGATTTCAGCATGGCTTACACTTAATTTCAACATGGCTTGACAACATGATTTCAACAAGGGAGATTTTCAAACTTTTGCCAAAAATGGAAGTGTGCAATTATAAATCTCATGGCCTATAAATAAGACATCTCTTGCTCAGAAATGAGGACCTCATGCTCAAGCTTTGGTTCAGCAACCCCTAACCCTCACCATTAAAGGATAAGCTTGAAAATTTTCTTTGAAAATCGAGTTTCAAATCTCCAACTGTTTTGAGATTGAAACTCCAAGAGTCCATCCCTTTCCTTGATCCATTTCTATTCCATCAAGCATCTGAAGCAAGGCCAAGCATAATTGAGAGCAAGATCGTGCCAATCTGAAGCTCCATTGAAGGTGACTTTCCAGATTTTTCACTCTTCGATTTTCTCTTATTTCTCCACTATTCTTGTTGATTTTTGGTTGTCTGAAGTCCTACCAATATAGGCAACAAGATTGAGTTACTTAGAGGTCAAATCGAAGAAACTCATATCATGATCCTCAAAATTCAACTCCCTGTATCTTCCTATATACTTGGAGTTAGGCAAAATTGAGGCCAGATTCGAGCTCCTGAGCATTTTTTCTTTAAATCCATGTCTTGCTTTTTTCATTTTGGTGATGGTTGAAGGTGGACCAGTTCGGTGAGGTCCACCGGAGAAGAAGACTGGAGCTCTGGCTCCGGCGATGTGTTTGCAAGCTTCTGAACCACATGATCCATTCAATTTGTTTTAATCTTGAGCATTGGTTGTGATTACCATGCATGTTGTGCAGTTGACTAGAGATCACATGGAACACGCACTTTGGACCATTTGATTTGCCACCTCAATTAATGAGGGAGATCAGATGGTCCACATATTTTTGAATTTTTGAATTTTTATTTTTATTGCTTTATTTTCATTAATACATATTAATTTTAATATTGATCCAAAAAATATGGGACTTTCACAAAAAAAATCAAATATTTTTCTTTCATTTTCTGAATTAAAATTATTTTTTGGATCAATATTAATATTTTTCATGATTTAATTGTCTTTATGCATATTTTTAATTGTTTAAAAATACTTTTGACTTTCCAAAAATTATGAAATTTTTTGTCTAAGGTATTTTGACCTTCATTGACCTAGAATAAATCTCTTGGCTATTTATTTGGTGTTTTGAAGAGATTTTAGGTTTTTGATCAAACATAATTTAATTTAATGAATTTTTAAACGATTTTTAATTGTTTAGTTGTGAATAAATTGTGTTGAGCTATTTTTATTGACTTGTGAAGTTTGACTATTATGTTTGGTCCTTGGTCAAGGTTGATTTGACTTTGTTGGATTAAAATCATTGGATTTAGGGGATTGATGAAATGTACATTTCATCTCCCAAAATTAATGAATGATTTTAATTTGATAAAATTCCTCCCATGACCAATTTGTGATTATCTCATTTCCCCTCCCTCTTCATCTTCAAACCCATTCTATCCTATCCATTCCATTGACCAATGATATCTCTATATCCTAAGGCTAATTGGTTCGTAAACCAATACAAGTATGGATGAGATTAGGTCCACCCTTTTGCCATTTTCTTTTTAAGTGTGGTATGTTTTATGAGTATGGTTCATTATACCATATCTGTAACATGCATTAACACTAAAAAATTTGTTGCCCGACCTCAGATAGTTGTGACTTCTACATAAGTTCAATTACGATTGTTTAACATAGCGCTAAATTTTGACCCAAAAGGCATAGCATTCTAGTAAGTAGGATTGTAAGTCTCCCCCCTTCATGGTATTGTGTGGAGACTTGGCCTTTTTCCTTCCTTTGGAAGATGTCTTGGTTCAAGGATCCATGCTTGTGAATAGAGGGTTGAGTGTTCTCCAAAGAATGACTTAATCAATTGAAAAGCAAAAACAATACTAATCAACTAACATTTGACTAACTTTTAATTTAAAGTCATTTACTTTATGCACTTTAAATTCAAGCCCTTTTTATCATTTGCCATTATTCATATCATTTAACTTGTTTATGTTTATGTCATTTTTTTGCTTTGCTTACTTGAGCCATATATTGTGTTTGTATATATTTGTTTGTGTATCTTGTTTGTGTTTGTGGTCTTAGGACCCTAAAATACCTAATAACAACAAAAAAAATTAAAAAAATGTTTGTGTGGACTGTTGGATTTGATCTGAGCTTTGGACTTAGAATTAGGCAACATTCCCCATGCAAAAGGACTTGGCCAATGCCAACTTTTCTGAAACTAAGTCATTGTGAATTGAACTTTCATCTGAAGCAAGTATTGAGATCCCTTTTGAGTACATCTCCTACATGGTCTCGATGCAAGTGTTCCTTTGAACCTGTGTATAATGCCTTATTCTGAGCCATTCAAGGAGTATGTCATCTGATACATGGGAGATTAAGAAGAAGACTATGAAGTTGCTAGCTTGGATGTGGATATCTTTTTTTTGATGCCTTGCTCTTCATCTTGCTTGCTTATTGATATTGTTTGATTTTAAAGTCCAAAGGAAAAGTGGGTTTCTATATGACATTCTTGTCTATTGGATTGCATCCCATTGGTTAGATCTTTTCAACTCTTAACTTTTAAATTGTTTCTTAGGATTAGTCTCTTCATCTCCTCCCATTTCTTAAATTTAAAATCTCTCCCCTCTTTCAAAATCTTCTTTGCTTGTGATTTCTAAACTTTGAATTTATTGCAAATTAGAAACTTTGGCCTTATGTCATTGCATTTTTAAACTTCTTTTCTTAATTCAAACTTGTAAATGAACTTAACCATACGTGACTTAAAATTTCAAAAAAAGAAAAAAAGAACTAACACTCATTCAAACTCTTTTAGGCCATTTGTGCCTCTCTTAAACTTAATTTTTTGTTAAAAGTAACTCACTCACTTTGAAATTGATACCACGAACTACGAGGTTTTGATCCCTCATTTTTATGTTGGTACGTAGGCACAAGTCTGAAGGTTTTGTTAAACACGAAAATATAATCAATGAATTCCTTTCTCATCCCCACACTCTATTTTTTTCTCAAACATCATTTATACCAAAACACATACACACATAAAAAAGGGCTCCCTAGGAGTACCTAGGACACTTTGGGTGTTAACACCTTCCCTCTGTGTAACCAACCCCCTTACCTGTAATCTCTGGCATTTTATTAGTTTTGATTTGAAAACTTCTTATCTTTGGGTTTTGTTCATACTTTTCCCTTTTCCTTTGGAAACAATAAAAGCGCGGTGGCGACTCTGGTTTTATTAATGTTAAGTTTATCCATAACTTAATGGTCATGAACTTACCGCTACATTATGATACTTCCTTGCTTATGCACATAAGATTGAGACCTCATTTCTCAAACACACATGTATGAGACTTCCTTACTATAGCACACAAGCTAGAGATTTCCTTGCTCAAACACTTAGTAAAAGACTTCTTACAATCTACCTAGCATATAAATGACTGTAGGGAAATATACACTTAACATAAAATCAGAGGTTCGTGAAGAATACATAACAAAATGGACTCTTAAGGACTTAAGGATTTCTAAGATATACAAGGATAACAAATCCTAAGTTTAAACTTGCATTGTGCTTTGACATAGTAACTTCTCTTTTTTTCAATCGGTATTCATTAGTATGTTTGGCATTTTTCTTCAAGTCTTTTAGCTCCTTGAATGGAGAAGAAAAGAGTAATTAAAGATGTAGCATAATATAGTCCACTGAGAAGCTTCAAAAGAGACATTGATATGCTTAACCAAACTGTCAAGTTAGGTGAAACCTAGTTTGAAAAATATTTTCTATAAAAGGAATTCACAATTGTATCCCAACAAACTCTATGAAGAAGATAAAGCTTAGGTATTCACATGACAAAGTATGTTTAGAAATGAACAATGACTTGTCAGCGCCACCTTGGTCCTTGCGCTCTGACTGGTTCAGGTTATGATCTTCTCCAAAGTCTAGTCTTTAGAGACTGAGTCCTTTAAACTATGATCTTTAAATGTTTGCCTCTTTAGAAGATGATTTCTTCAGAGTTTGGTCTTCAACTTCTAATCCACCAGAATATGATCTTCAAGCTTCTCTTTGAATGTTTTAAGTTAGAACCAATACTTGAGTTTTATATGAATTTTAGTCTTTGGTTTTGTACACTTGAATAAACATTAATATACCCAATTGTTTTTTAAACACTTTGTTATCATCTAAACCTAAGGGATATGGGACAAACCAATTTTGTTCCAAGATGTTACCTCAAGTAAACTTTCAAAACCTATTATTTGTTTGGTTTCCCGCTTTAGTGTGATTCTCTTCTTCTCATACCCTTCTTATTTGAGTGAATTTCTGCGAGGTTTGAGTGTAGGCTATTGTGAAATTGAGTGTTTGAGCTCAACTAAATCAAACTTCAATGTGAAGTTTGATGAGCTTTTAGGGGATGAGCTTTAGTGAGAGGATTATGACTTTTTTGTAGAGGTCTGGTATGATATTTTTCGTGTCTTTTGAGTGATCATGAGGGTGTGTTATATAGTTGGAATATGATGAGAGATTATGAGGGAAAATGAGTGAGAGTTAGGCAATTTTTGAGGGAATGAGAGAATCAATGATATGTGTGCTAATATTTTAGAAGGTGGGGATTTATTTGGAATGAAAGTTTGTTATGAAATATTTTTATTTGAGTTCATTTTTGTGTTAGTTGTATGTATGATGCATTCGAGATGGCATGGATGTGTGTTTTGATGATTCACGCGTTTTACAGCTTGCTTGTTTGGATTATTGATTTGTTTTTCATTTTGACTAATTTGTTGTGATGTATATGTATTATTGGTGGTATGGTGCTTGTTGACGGTGTGTTAGGAATTGATGGATGTTGGAATGAAGCATTATGGTCACGCATTGTTGTAGTCTGTTAGCTTTAATTGATTTTTGTTTACTTGCTTTAGTTCAACTAAAAAGGAAGTAGATAAGTGTCAAATATTAATGATGATACCATAAATTTTATACTGAATTATACGATGTGAATTCATGTGCGGGGATATGTACCTGCCTTGACCATGTTTGTATAATATGTATGATTTATGTTATAGTGTGTTAATGATACCATGCCATGGTGTTGATGTTATATGAAGATTCATATGCCTTTGATTCTAAATGATATAGGTTAAGAGTGAAATATGGTAGTATGCTTTGAAAATGGATGTTATGTTGATGATGATGAGCATGGGATGAGGAAATGGGCGTGATACCTCAAACCAAATTGGAAAATATTTTTTTTGTATTTTATATTATTATAAAAATATGTAAAGACTCGCACACGGGTTAAAAACAAGTTTAAAAGTGTAATAAAACGGAAGCGGCGCTTGAATATCGTATCACAAGGACTCTTGAATGTTATAACCAAACGAATAGAAAGAAGGGGCTTTTAAGGTTCAAAACTTAAATCGAAGATGATTAAAGGTAAAATCAAAATTGATAAATAATATAATATATTGTATCGATTTCCGACTTATCATCGATTCTTATAATTTCAATTCCCTAGCGGATTCAATCCCATTCGATTACAATACCCACTGACAAGCGCAAATTCGTATTATATGATGTATGTTCCTAATTTCCGAATTAAGCAAACGGATTTAAGCATACATGAATTAAGCAAACGCGACTTTATCAAACACGATAATGAAAAAGCTACGCTAACGTGATTATATTTAAGGATCATACAAACAATCAAATTTAATCAACTTTATCCTATAAGAAACAATCGAATAGAGTAAACGAAAGTAATCGAATTAAGCAAACGAGTTTATAGGAAGAATTGAAAAAAAATTGAAATTAAATTGAAATTAATAAAAACCTCAAAGTGGAATTCGAATACAATAGATCAACTCTTTGAGAAGTAACTCTCTATGAAATCTTTTAAGCAATATTGTATCATCAAAATTCAGAATTAGGATTTCTATAGTAGTGAAAGACCTAATATAATAAAAGGTAAATTCGGTCCTCCTTCACTTAGAATCAGCTTTTGACTTCAACATGAAACTTTTAGCTTATCCTCTTAGCTTTCCAATGCATATTAGAATGCATCAATACGATCCTCGTAGCTCAAGTTATGATATACATAGTAACAAGGTATGAAATAACTATTTATGCTGAAAATAAAGTACGAAAATAAAATAAAACCAAAAATAAACTTAAATATAAAAATACACTAAAATAGTAAAAATAATAGAATAAACTATAGAGTTTCCTAAGTACAATAGTAGAAGAAGGTGCATCAAAATGCACTGATCACTGGGGATTTATTTGAAATGAAAGTTTGTTATGAAATGTTTTTATTTGAGTTCATTTTTGTGTTAGTTGTATGTATGATGCATTCGAGATGGCATGGATGTGTGTTTTGATGATTCACGCGTTTTACAGCTTGCTTGTTTGTATTATTGATTTGTTTTTCATTTTGATTAATTTGTTGTGATGTATATGTATTATTGGTGGTATGGTGCTTGTTGACGGTGTGTTAGGAATTGATGGATGTTGGAATGAAGTATTATGGTCACGCATTGTTGTAGTTTGTTAGCTTTAATTGATTTTTGTTTACTTGCTTTAGTTCAACTAAAAAGGAAGTAGATGAGTGCCAAATATTAATGATGATACCATAAATTTTATACTGAATTATACGATGTGAATTCATGTGGGGGAACATGTACCTGCCTTGACCATGTTTGTATAATATGTATGATTTATGTTGTAGTGTGTTAATGATACCATGTCGTGGTGTTGAGTTGTATGGAGACTCATATGCCTTTGATTCTAAATGATATAGGTTAAGAGTGAAATATGGTAGTATGCTTTGAAAGTGGATGTTATGTTGATGATGATGAGCATGGGATGAGGAAATGGGCGTGATACCTCAAACCAGATTGGAATTTTTTTTTGTTTGTATTTTGTCTTATTATAAAAAGATGTAAAGACTCTTGTACTTTAATTAAAAGTTAAATAATAAATCTTCTAGTAGTATTTTGTATTCAATGTATAAAAATGAAATTTATTTTGATTTGAATTATTTTAATAAAACTTTATTCCATTATGTAAAAAACAAGAATGTAAAAACTTATTTTAAAATGATGAATGGACTTAATGACTTAAAAAAAATTCAAGGCACTCCCAATGTCAAGCCTTTTTTCCTCAATTCCTCTCGATTGAAGAATGTCAAAGATGGACTTGGAACAAGAGCTTTCCAAATCAAAATCCTAGAGATTTGTGGAGACACTAAATCATGACCGAAAATGACCAAAAGAGATGCAAGACACACATATGCATAAATTGATGATTGCATTAGTAAAAAATGTAACATGATAAATTTTAAACAAAGTTAAAATGTAAGAATAAGGTAAATCCTCTGATGAACCAAAAGCATTAAGGAACAAGGCCACATACTAAATGGGTGCTCATGGCCAGAGGCCAAATGGTTTATTGTGAGTGCAAATGTGAATGCAGATGAATGAAACTAATACCATGCAATGTAATATGTAAAAGTTAAAAGTAAATAAATGGTAGGGAAATTTGGGTATGACAATATGCAACAATAGACCTAATATAAGTTTCTCAGTCGGATTGGTAAGCAGATACATGGATGAATCAAAGGTGTCACACATGAAGGATGCAAGAAGAATCCTGAGATACCTAAAAGGATCAATAAATTATGGAATTATGTTTCCACGAGATTCATAAAGCAAAAAAGATATGATTAATTGTTATTCCGATGTTGATTGGTGTGGGGATAAGGAAGATCGAAGAAGCACATTTGGTTACTTCTTTCAAGTATTTTGTGCCCCAATCTCATGGTGCTCGAGAAAGCAACATGTGGTGGAATTATTATCATGTGAGTATATAACAGGATCTTATGTTGCTTGTTAAGAAATCTAGATCAAATATGTGTTGGATGAGATAAAGGTCGAAGTGAAGAAACCTCTGGTGTTACGTATCGACAACGAGTCATCCATTAATCTTGTAAAGAGTTTAGTTCTGCATGGAAGGAGTAAGCATATAAAAGCTAGATCTCACTTCCTAAGGGAAAAGGTAAGTCAAAGTGCACTTGAAGCGAGGCATTGCTCGAGTTAAGCACAGTTGGCCAATATTTTCACCAAAGAATTGAAGATCGACAGATTCTTGACTTTGAGAAAGAAATTAGGAATAGTTAAGATCAATTAAAATTAACTTATGTTTGATAACTTGGATTATAAGTGGGTATGCTGTTATATATAACCCAAGTTATTAGTTAGTTAGTTACTTAGCATGTAAGTTACTTGAAGTGCATGTAACTTACTTGTATATAAACACATTAGTGTAATTTAGTTTTTAACATTCAATAATACAATAACTTTTCATTCTCTCTCATTCCTTCTCCACCCAAAGTGCTTATGCAGTAACAAGTTTAACTTGGAAGATGAGTTTCAAGAAGATGAGTTGGTATGGTGCTCTATTCGCTAGGGCTCAAAAAGTTGAGGAGAAAACTAAAAGTGAATCAGAGTTAACATTACGATTTTGGAAAATAATGTTGTTGAGAGTTTTCCTCTTGGTTGACAGTAAAAACTGAGAGAATATTTGATTTATATTTTAATTAAAAAATATAATTGTAATAAGGGGTGCCATTTTAAAATAAATAAAATTACAAACTTTAGTTTATGGGAATCGAAACGTGTCCCTAAGAGATTGTTCCTCCCGGTTGTCCGTCCAACCGAGGAAATATACAAATTTTTATCATTGACATTTTTTTTTAGATTCAATATCTTCTAAGTATGATTAGAAATAGGTTTTTCAATATTGTCAATCAAGGCAAGCAATAAATCATTGAATATTTATCTTGATGACAACATTGAAAAATTAATCTTAAAAAAAAACAACAACAACAATAACAAGAATAACACAAAATAGAGTTTGGTTTAATGGAGGAATATGAATACGTAAATGGAAAATTAAGTTTAGAGATAAAATATAAGTTAAGTTTAGGAAAATAATGAATATGTGGTACTTTATATATATAACAAGAGTATCATTTCATCTTAGTTTTACTAATAAAATCAGTGGAAAAGTTATTTATTTTTAATATTAAAATATATATAAAAAAAAAAGAATATTTCATTATAATCATAAATAAAACACAATCATAGTTGATGGGAATCAAAATTTGTTCCTTAGAAACTTTTTTCCTTGAATTTCCTCACAACCAAAGGAACATGTGATATATTTTTAATTAAAAATTAAAATTAAGACGCTTAATGGAATTGATTTTACTTCAGTTGATTAGTTTACTTAGATAATTTTTTAAGAAAAATATAGTAATTATAGTAATGTTTTTTTAAAAAAGGAAAACAAAATGACTTTCTTCTATCTAAATCCATTAAAAATTTATAATTTGTACTCTCCTTTTAAATTATAGTTCGAATTTCTACCGTTAATCAAAGTGTGAAAAAGAAATATATAACTATTAGAACTCTTGGATGATGCAAGGCTTGAATTTTTGTGATTACCATTTTTTTTTCAACTCCAAGTTTTGAAACAATAGTAAGGAAAAAGGTTAGACTTAAGGTTTAATAAGTTTTCCTACTGTGTAATCTTTTTACTTGTCATTTTCTTTGATTTGAGTTCATCAAAAATTTGTAATTTGTACTCTTCTTTTAATTTATAGTTAGAATTTCTCTAGTTAATCAAAATTGTTGAAAAAATATACCTGACCACTAAAACACATGGATGAAGCACATGCTTTTCTTCCATTCATGTGATTACCATTTCTTTATCAAGTGAAAGTTTTGAAACAATAGTGAAAACATTGATTTAGATTTAAATAAGGAAGCTCTCTTATTTGTACCGTTCTTCTAAATCCAAATTAAAAAAATTGGTTAATTTAAATGTTGAAAAACATATATCCTACCATGATGCACAAAGCTTTCTCCCATAGGCGGTTCTTGGGCTCGACTAGGCTGGTCACATGCCCAGGCTCTGGCCTAATTGTTTTTAGGTGTGAGGGTTAAAAAAAGGCAAAAAAATGAAAGAAAAAAGAAAGGAAAATAGAAAGGGGAAGCAGACAGGAAAATAGAAACATAAAGGGGAAGAAAAGGCCACGTTGCCATGCCACCCACCTCCTCGTCTCCTCCATCTGTCGTGGTCGCGCCTTCTCCAATCTCCACCACTGTCCACCGCAGCGCACCATCACTTGTTTTTCACGGTATGTTGTATCCTTCTCCCATATCTGTTGTTATCGCGAGTTTTTCGTCTTCGTCTTCCGGTTGCTGATTTATTGTTGTTTAGTGTGTTTTGGAATTGGAAATTATTGAAAAATTATAAAGATTCTTTGATTAATGTTACCATAGAAAAATTGAGTTTGAAAAAACCTAGTAAATCTTTATTGAATATTTGTCTGAATTTATCTAATGTTTTTGAAGATGAGATGTTCGTTGAATTTATCTGAATGTTTCTCACAAAATTTTAGCTTGGAACTTTAGCAATACAAATTTTCCATTCGGTGATGAGCTTATTACAATTGGTTTACCCTATTTTGTTTTTCCAAAAGATTCGATTTTTCAGTCGAAACGGTTTGTTGCAAGGTTTAGTGTAAGAGTTTGCTTTATTTTCTGTGTTTTGGTTTTGTTGGTAGTCTTTATTTTTTGATGTTGTTTCTCAATTTGATTTTGAAACAACGATGTTGTTTTGTGGTGATCAAAACAATTGAATTAATCCTACCTAGAATGTTGATTGTTTTTTTGATAAATTTGAAAATATTTTTCATTCATAATTCATTGCTTCATTTTGAATTTCAGAATTATGAGATTTTTGGTTGAATCAGAACCAGAACCACCACCTAATGTGGTCAATAAGTTTAACCCAAATGAGATTGTGCGTGATCCAGGTCGTAGGAAACAAACTAATGAGTGTGCTCTGGATATTCAAGACAAAGTGAGGATGGAATATATGTTGGAGGGTCCAATGCAACAAGATTTGCCAAGCTTTCCTCGCACTCTATTTGGAAGTGTTAAAAGAGCATTTAGTAAATCATGGTATAAGAATTATACATGGTTAGAATAGATCAAGGATGCAATTTATTATTTTTATTGCTTTTTCTTTAAGAAACCTGGGAGTGTCGAGCACTATGGTTTTGAAGTCTTCACTAAAAGCGGATATAAAGATTGGAAGCATGCATCTCAAGGCTTGAGAGATCACGTTGCTTTATTTGGATAAAATGTGATCCTCCGTCTTAAATATGCTTAGTATGTTTGATGAAAATGGACGTGGATCATCCCAAGTAACAAGTTTGATAGAAAAATGGATAGCTTTAAATTTGCTTTTATTTTGAACTTGCAGTCTTTAAATTTTTTCCCAGGCTTTATAATTTTTTTGGCTCCGCCACTGCTTTCTCTTATATCTATCATTACATATTTTTCGTCAAATGCATCTTTTGGAATAGTAGTGAAAATGTTAATTTAAGTTTAAACATTTACTTTTTTTATTTGAATCCTTTTAAAATCTTGTATGCTTTTAAATCTTGGTTAGAATTCCTCCCCAATAATCAAAGTGTTGGAAAAAAATTATACAACCATTAGAACCATCAAATGATGCATGAGGCTTTCTTATATTCCTTTCATTACCATTATTTTTATAAGTGCATGTTTTTAAAAGTAGTGCAAATGTTGATTTAGGTTTAAATAAATAAGTTGTTTTAAAGTGGATCTTTTTGATTTATTACTTTCTTTGATTTGATTCCAATAAAACTCTATAATTTGTATTGTTCCTTGTAATTTTTGTTAAAATTTATTTATTTAGTTAAAGTTATGAAAAGAAGAAAAAAAAACTTACCATCACAACCTTTGAAAGATTTTCTCGTATTCTTTATAATTTTTGCTAGAATTTTTATATTTATTTAAAGTGTCAAAAAGAAATAAAAAGATAAACGACCATTACAACCTTTGAAAGACTTTCTCATTATCATTTTCATTAAGTGCAAGTTTTGAAACATTACTAAAAAATTAAATTAAGGTTTAAATTAAAAAGGCTATCTTAATATGAATCCCTTTTATTTATCACTTATTTTATTTGCATTCATTAAAATTATGTGTCGCGTGAGAGATAAAAAGGAGTAATTTTAGGGTTAGGGATAGGGATCCTGTTTTACTCTAATCAATTTTAAAAAATTAGTAATTTCAAATCCGTTAACTATTTGATCGAGCTAGTTTTTGAACATTGTCGGATTGTCGAAACAAGGTATGGGGAAGGAGATATCGTATTTACACAACATCGGGTTATTTGAGGATGCTTTACTAGGGTTTGAAATAAAATCTAGTTGGTATGGGATCCTACAAGAAAGGCCATCAACATGGGGACCTTTTATGGTCGACTCTTATTCCTATGATGACTTCTATGTGTACATCCCAACCCCAAGCGTAAAATAAACCCTTTGCACAAACTCTTCAAAATTCATGTGACATACCTATTTCTAATTTTGTCAAGCCTTGCCTCAAAGATAATTGTCTCTCGGTCAAGATACCTGAATAGGTTTACAGAGATGGACTCAAGTGGTGAAAAAATAATTTACATGGGAGATTGATGACTAGTAAAGGTAACGTGCCACTAAAGGCATCATAATAACGTGACAAACTTATTAAATTACTAAGTCTAATTACTAATTTGGATTCAACAAAAATTGGAGTGTATGGACATTGAATGTTAAACCCTCGCTCTTGCGTTTGTCTACTGGATGCCATATTTTAGACCTGAAATTTTGAAGATTACACATGCTCAAGTGTGGTTGAATATGCATGGTTTGCTATTAGAGTAATGTGAACAAACTACTTTTTTGGCAATTATTTATGGTATTGACACTCATTTATTAATTGATGAGCTCACAAGAAAAAGAACCTTGGGGATTTTTCATGCATGTGCGTATAGATCTTAACATGTCAAATACTCTCCATGATCGTATTTTGGTGACAGAGAGGGTCGTGTGTTATTTATTGAGTTGGAATACGAGAGTTTACCTTCTTATTTTTTGTGATTGTTGTGTGTGTGTTGGTCATAGTATTGATAAATGTTGGAAGTTGAAAGAGAAGAATCTTTAAAAATCATTAATTAAATCAACTACAAAATAAAAGTCCTAACATATTGTACCATTTAATGGCAATGTAAAGGACACAAATAATGATGAATATATAAATATTATAGTGAATGATGATCCCGACGGACGTGTCTGTCGGATTATGACTGCAAGTGCACAACCTATCGTGTAGTTTTAAAAGATTATTGAACACACAAAGACTAATGGTCAAGCTAATGTTATCTATTGTTGCAACGCAAAGCTAAGGTTAAAGATTATAAGGGTAGGAATGGAAATGAGAATACTAATTTCTAATAGTTTAAAAGTTATGATAGCAAATGAATCCGGAATATGAATTTCGCGTACCTAAGGGATTAAGTAGAATTGGGCACTAAATATGATTATATTGCGTTATGTAGAAAATATAGACTTAAAGGTCCTGTCTCACACTCTCACGCTATTAACAAAGATCACACCCCCTAACCACAAGATTTTGCTCTCGCTCGCCCGTTCTAATTAGAAGATGTATTTTGAAAGTAAATGAGATCCTAAACGATGCCTAAAGCACTCTCGCTGTTTTTAGGATTGATGCCTAGTTTCCACTATCTAGTCCCTTCCTCACACTCTCGCGCTATCGGATTGAACCTTAACTTGTCTCACACTCTCGTGCCAAAACAGTAAAACATATAACTGTAAACTAAAGCCATAACCTAGTTAAATCATAAATTCACACTTATTATTTCTACCGAGTCCCGTCGATAACGACAGTCCTCACACGCCAGACTCAGAATAAATTAGCAAGACATTATATTATTTGGAAATAGCATAATTAAAACATTCAAAATTAAGAGCAACATGACATACAAGTAATTAAAACAATAAAACATACAAATATCAAATGTAATAAAAAGAATCTGAAATTGCGTAAAGTAAAACTAGAATTAACTTTAAGTTGAAAATAACAGCAGGCTTGTTCTTGATCCAAGAGTACAACGAAGATGAAAATAAAATAAAAATAGAACGACTGGGACAATCCCTCGATGTGAGTTATTGTCACTTTTACAGGTAATTTATGCTTAATTATAAAACTCGATTCGACAGAGCTTCCGCACAACTTTGATACCTTCAAAAGTTTCCCACAATCCTATTTATGTAGGTTTTAAGACCTGATAACTCCCTTGGATCATGCATGGAGAGTGGAGGAAAAATAGAGGATAAGAAATGATCCAGAATTGCCCACTAGCGCAGTTCTGTTACTGTGTGATAATGGCGAACGCCATTAGAGGAATGGTGAACGCCATTCCTTCCATGTTTTAAATGATGTGGCAGCAAAGTGAATGGCAAACGCGATATGGACAAAATGCATAAAATTGGCCCTTTCGCTCCCTTTTAACTCCTATTTCATTCCTTTTCTGCGAGGCTTCCGAAACTTCATTGAAATCAGATAACAACTGTGAAACAAATAAAATGGAAGTAAAAGATGATAAAATGCATAAAAACATAAACAAATATCTTGTGAAATGAGCCTAAAAACACGATACGATTTCTTGTTATCAAATTTCCCCAAACTTAGACTATTGCTTGTCCTCAAGCAATCACCCAACGCACATGATAAATAATTAAACACAACGTCTGAAACATAGGCATGCTGACACTCTAAGTAGTACGAGACTGCTAAGCTAATGTTAGATAAATAGGTACTAGATACCAAAAATAAGGATATCGTAGTGACACACATCCACATTTCACGGACAAAAACTCCCCATATGCAAATCCAATTCGAATCATGCCATTATAACTCGACCTACATTCTTTGTTCTTTTTCAACCTCTTTTTCATTCTAGCACAATCACATTAAGCATGTTATTCGTACACATTCAAGGCAGGTGAACCTGTTAGTGACTATGATCTTGATTTCAATTTTATCGCACTTACTTAGGAAAATTTTGCTTAAGTATCAACTGAATTTTTAAGAGTTCGTACCGTTGGGCTAAATGTCGGGTGAGGATCACCTAACTTAGAAGGGACAAATCTTATCACAAATTTTATTCATTATATTTTTCATTTTTGTGTTTTTGCTTGAGATCATACACTTATTTGCATCGGCTTCCTTGCTCATGTGTGTTTTAGGATGGTGTTGACTGCTAGTATAAACTACTTAAGGGGTTACTCAAAGAAAATTAGAATTAAGGTCTTGACATAATGGTTATTCAAATCAATGTCGCACACTTAGGGAATTTAGGGTGTTAGGATGGTATTGATATTATCGACACTTTCCCAAGTCTATCTAACAAAGCCTAAAAAGTAGAAACAAACTATACTAAAGGTGTGTCATGCCATTGAATAAGAACAAAAAAATTTATCAGTGGGGGGTCAAAATCTAAGAGAATTTTCAAACAAAAGAAAAAATTTATCAGGCAATAGGACTCGACAGCACATGTATGACTCGACCAAAAGCTAAAAATAACTAAGTAGGAAACTAATGAAAATAAAATAGTAAATAATAGAAAATTGGTAAAGCTCCTCCCCCAACTTGAATCAAACATTGTCCTCAATGTTTTAGTGCAAGGCGAAGAGAGGAGTAGCAAAACTTGGTAGGGTGGCTCAATGATGTCGGTCACAGCCTCGATATCGCGCAAAATATCCTCTACTAAAAGAAGGGTTGGACACATGATACATGCACCCCCTCATACCTACCACCTCCATATGTACTCCATTCATATTCTTGATGAGGTCAACTATGTTAAGCTTCATCCGCTCGACAAAGTCAAGTTGAGTTTGTCTGATCTGATCAATGGAGACCCTCATCTCTGCCTGCTGCATCTGAATGTTCCTAAGTAGGACATCATGGTCCACCTCAGCATCATTCTGGTGTCTAAGCTCACTTAGAACATCATCAAGAGATGTCTTCATGGCGATATAGTCATACTCCTCACGGGGCTGATATCCGGATGAGGTACCTGTAAAAGAGTCAGGAAAAGCAGGTGCGGTGTGTGCTTGGGTGCTAGTGTGGGGAACATCTTGCTCCATATGATCGGGCTCGAGGGTGTTAAGATCAAAAGTCCAGTTAGTGCCCATCCTTACGTTGATACATGCGGCACAAGGTAAAGCAACTCCTTTAACCTCTCGATTACTAATCATTAAGTAATACTTACCGTCAGGTTTATTTTTAATGAGGCGCATGCTACAACAATAATCAAGGTCGGCAAATGGAGTCTCTAACGGCTCAAGCGTAGCCAACTCCGTGCCTAGGTTTAAAGCAAGGGCTATAGATGTAATTATCCCTCCGACACAAATAGGACCTTCAGTCCAAACACAGGTGGACTGGAAGTGTGCGAGTAAGAATGGTGTCGGGTTAAATTTTGTTCCAGACAATGCACAATAAATAAGAAAAAGGTCTCTAGAGTTCACGTTGCTAGTATTCTCTCGACCAAAAATAGTATTGGCTAAAATACAGTGCAAATACCGAATGATCGGGTTTTGAATAGATGTAGCTTTTAGGCATTCCCAGTCGGTGGTGGTTTTGCCCGTTAGTTGCTGCCAATAATCGAGAGCGCTGGATTCCCAATCGCTCTCTAAAGGGTGTTGGCATGCAAAATTGTCCCGTGAGGGAACGAAAGTAAATCGTCCAGTTGGTCTTGGTTAATAGCATAAGTTCTGTTGAACATCCTAAAATGTGAAATGTCGATGGTTTGGGATTCTCCTATAGGAGTGGTGTATCAGAAAGAGCCCAAGAACTCGTAGGTAAGTCAGATAAATGTAGGACTAGTTAAATTAAGAAAATGAGACATACCTAAGTTGTTAAGCATCGAATGGACACTGTCAGATAAACCCAAATTTCAAAGAGCAACATTGTCGGGGTACCGTGTTACTAAGACGTCCCTCTTAAAGAGCTTGTGGTATCTGCTCCTCTGATTCTCACCATTAATTCCCTCGGCAAAAACAATCTACATGCAGTCCATATCTCCCCTTGGTCGAACAGCTCTAGGAGACATTTTTGTGAATGATGGAAAAAGAAATAGGAAGAGAATGTTATGGTATTTGGAGAAGAGAAGAGTGAATGGAAAGAATTGTGAGGTGGTTGTGAATTTATAGTGATTGAGAAGAAGTGGAGTGGTTGGGAGATGAAAAGATTGAGTTTGTGGTGTGTAAAGTAGGAAGTTCAAAGGCTTTAAAATTAAAAGGGGTTTGAAAAACGCGCAGGGAGGAAAACGCTTTGTTTTCCTGATATTGTGATCGCCATTAGGCTTATGGAAAACACCATATGCCTAAAATGCAAGGACTTTTAAATTCGAAGCGAATGGAGAACACCATTTGCTTAACGGCGAACGCCATTAACCTAAAATTCATAATTTTGGCAATTTTTAAAGATTAAAGCTGGTAAATCCTATTAAGGATATAAAGCAGTAAATTAAAATTAATAGCTGTAATTAAAAATCATGAAATTTATAATAATGAACATAATAAGGGATTAAATAAAACAATTGACTGAAATGCAAAGTACATTAATTAAACGTAGGTGTAACACAAGTTCATGTCGATATATCGACTGTAAAGTAGGCAAACACGGAAAAATAACAACAAGGGAAAAAATATCGATGATAATCAAAATAATAAACTATAAAATACTAAAACTCTAGTACAATCAGTTAATACTAGCTATCACTTTGGTCCAGAAGAGCGCTCCAAGGAACGAACATGCTGGAAGACCTAATCGAACTGCTCGTTATCGACATCCATAAACCTGAGGAGATCCACTCGAGGAGAACTTACTTCTCCTATAATGAAATCAACTTCAGGTTGTAGAGCATGTATAGCAATGTCGAAGTCAACGGGAGGAACGACATGATCAGCATCAGAAGCGTGTAAATCAGCATCAAGAAAGATGGCTTTTGGGTTATCATAATGTTGAGGGTTGTAAGGTGGTGTAGGAGACTCACTTTGGCCCTATAAGTTGTAGAAGCAGTTAGGTCAGTTGTGGACGTTGGTTTTCTCATGGTCCGGCATTGTAAAATTCCAGACTACTTTGTTATCAATTAGCAGCTCAAACTCTGCCGATCCTAAATTGCCAATGATGCCACTATTGCAATAGAAGTTCAAGTGCATAGGGCGGATACCACCAAAAGCATGTAAATGGTTAAGCGGGTATTTCAAGCCTATAGCATCATCAATCATGGTTATTAAACCACCAATGATAATAGGACCATGTGTTTCTCGGGTTATCTTGGCTAGGTTTGCTAACATAAAGGTAGTTGCATTCACTGGTCTCCCTTGGGAGGCACAGTACAGGATAAAAATTTCGTCCCTAGAAACAACAAGGATGTTCTCTTCCTTACCGAACAGGGTATGAGCCAGGATCTTATGAAACTACCAGATAGTAAGGTTGTGGATATTCTCGGAAAACATGGTGTGAGGTTCAGGGTAATAATTCCCAGTTAGGTTTCCCCAGAAATAGTCAAGGTCCAGATCTATAAAGGCATCATCAGGGGTAATTGTATAAGTATCTGGGCCACTAGGAAATCCTAATAACTCAGCCATCTCACGATGGGTGAAACGCTACTTGGTTCCGAAAAGCCTAAATGTAACCAGGCTTCTACCAAATCATATTCCTCTGTTAGGGTCATAATATAGGGAACTCAAGAATTCAAGGGTGAGCCTACGGTATTGGCTATACATCTTCCTCACAGTAAAATTTTCCCAATCTACTTGGTTCAAAAGGTACATAACACTGTCTCTCAGTCCTAATATGGTCAGAGTTAGTCCATCTAGATAAATAGAAAGTGTCATCTCCCTCTATGCTAACATGTCAAAATGGCGCCTCTGATTTTTGCTCATAAATACAAGCTCTATATTGTCAACATGCTCCATATTCCTAATTTAGTGATAAGCTATCCTAAGCTATGTTAGCCTGAAAGTAAACAAAGGTTATACTATTAGTAAAAAGGTATTGTATGTTAGTATTATAATAGGTAGTAATAATAATAGTAATAGTAATAATAATAATAGAAAAGAGAAAAAAAATATAAAAACAAACATGGGTAAAAATAATAAAAATGAAAATAAACTAAAAATAAAATAAAAAGATTAAAGGTTGTGGATTTCCTTCCACGTAGCGCTTCGTTTAATGTCGGAAGCTTAACATCGATTGGAACGGTGCTAACCTTTTGAAAGAGCGGGTAGCTCTTCTAATTTATAGCTTATGCAAAAATCCTTATTTTCTATATTGTGGTAGTGCTTAAGTCACTGCCCATTTACAATGAATGGTTCTTTGGTTTTACCTCTTATTTCCATAGCTCCACTTTGGAAAACTCTCGTGACCTCAAAAGGGCCTGATCATATAGAACGAAGTTTGCCTGGAAATAGTTTGAGTCGAGAATTAAAGAGAAGGACTACACCACCCTCTTTGAATTCCCGCCTTGCAATTCGTTTGTCATGCCACTATTTGGTTATCTCCTTATAAATACGGGCATTCTCGTAGGCATCTAGTCAAAGTTCTTATAGTTCATGGATATCCAAAATTCGTTTCTTGCCTGCAACTGTGTAGTTCATGTTAAAGGTCTTAATGGCCCAATAAGCTTTATGTTCGAGTTCGACAGGCAGGTGTAAGACCCCAATTTTAACCCTAAGATCCCTCATGCAATTTCATCATGAGTATTAGCATTGGGGTCATACCTTGGCATCCTCCTTACCCCTCTTCACTGGGTTTGTTTTGGGAGAGATCACCAAGCACTTTGTGATTGTATCATACTTGTATTTTATCATTTTACTAACCAAAATAAAATAAAAAATATACCTTTGTATTTGCCTAACTCTTTTATAGGTAGGGCATGATCTCTATTGATCTATCAAGTTAATATCTAGGGTTTGAGACCCTCCTAACAAAGAGCACAACTATGAATTGATACAAGAATGGTTATAAGCATCATATATGAGTCCCAATGATTTCTACATGTTATATTGATCAAGTTTTCTTCAAGAGTTTGAGGGTGATTTGCCTTGGAAACCCTAGTTTGACTGGGTATCTTGAGTAACTTCTCCAATAAGCTATCTCACCAATTGATCAAATTTCTCAAGGGAAACTTCAAAATTCATCATCTTGTGCATATAGGATCCACCATGAGCCTAGAAAGTCAAGAGAATTGAAGGTTAGCAAGTTGGTTGATGGTGGTTGGCCAGATGAATTCATCTAATCAAAACTGGGTCTCCCTAGACCCTATCTCCTACAATTTTCACCATATGAAAATGATTACAAGAGAAACCTTACTCTAAATGACATTCCAAACAACGTTCATGCTGATACCTAGAGCAAGTTTTGCTTGGAAAATCATTTTCTATATTGAGATGAAAATGCATAACTTTCCAAACTCTAAACAAGTTCCAAACAACGTTCATGCATTTTCATCTCAATATAGAAAATGATTTTTCCAAACTTCAAAAACCCTATACCATTGAACAAGTGATTTTTCCAAACTTCAAAAATGCATAACTCTATCATTTAAAATCCAAATGACATGAAATTGGTTACAATTTTGAAGGTCTTTGAAAGAGCTACAACTTTGATGAAGACACGTTTCTCATTTGAAGCTCACATAAAAAGTTAAGCAAGGTGGAATATTGATATATATGACTTGACACTTAGAAAACTTTTCAACATGTTGAAATTTCCAAACTTCCACCTCAAAATTCATCATTATACAAGCTTCAATTGTAAAAGTGTTAAACATGAAAGTTGTTCCTCTTGATTTAACCTTTCCAAAAAGTCCAAGTTCATCCATTTTGGACAAGAATTGTTAGGTTTGCGCATGGCATGAACATGGTATCATCATTTGGAAAAGATCAAACTTCAAATCTTCACACACACTTGCCTTGAAATCCAAGTTGATTTCAGACTCTCTTACACTTATTTGTGGACCTAAATCAATGATCTCATGGGCTTGTACACGCCCATGCACCCATGCATTATCAATTGCCAATTTTGGAAAGTGATTTGGAAGGTGCAAATATCATGAGCTACAACTATAAATAGAGACCTCTAGCATCAGAATTAAAGAGACATTCGCGCCAGCTTTGATCCTAAACCCCTAACCCTTCCACTTAAGAGGATAATCCTGAGAATTTCATCTTGAAATTGAGTTTGAATCTCATTGTTTTGAGATTCAAAACTCCAGAGATCCAAGACTTTTTGTGCATTTCATTCTAATTCTGTAAGCATTCTGAGTGAGATCAAGCACGAGCCAAGGCAATAACAGTTGAATCCAGACCTTTATTGAAGGTATTTTCTAGAAAATTTCATCTCTTCGATTCTCTCTCAATCTTGCTCAATTGTCTTGATTCTTTGGTTGTCTGAAGTCCTACCAATGTAGGCAAGAAGATTGAGTTGCTTAGAGATCAAATCGAAGCAACTCAGTTGACATACCTCAAAATTCAACTCCTCATGTCTTTCTATATGTGAGGAGTTAGTTAAAATTGAGATGATATTTGTGATCTACACCATTTTTCCTTTTAGATCATGTCCTCCTTTTTCATTTATGATGTGGTGATGAGTAAGACCCCAATTTTGTCCCTAAGATCCCTTATGGCATCATAACATTGCATTGCATAGCCTCAAGGATCATTGAGCATCTTGGCTCCCTTTCCCTTTGGGTAGGGATATCTTGTGAGTGGTTTGAGATCACCAGGCATGCTTGAATTGTATATCATTTCTTTTCTCATTTTGTTTACTAACCAAAAGCACAAAAATATGTCATTAACATTTTGTTTGTAGCTTAAGCAATCACCAGGTCAAGAGCTTCAAGAAGATCCTTTGTATAAAGAGTTGAGGTATTTTCTTGGGATGAGGATCACATGATTATTATAAGGAGCTTACATGAGCTAGGGTTTCATTTTGAAGCAATTTCACCAAGTGGTATGAGCTCAAGCTAATCAAGACATTTCAAGGTCATCTGAGGACCAATAGTCAACTGTGCAGCCAACTGAGGACTTTGAGGTGGGGAAATGAGTTGAGACACCTCAATCATGTTCAAATGGGGCCTATTCATCATTCTTAACATCCATCTTGAAGATTCAAAGGTCATGGAAAAAGTTACTAAAAATGGAAAATGACCTATAATTCAAAGTTTCCAAATTTGGCAAGTTTTTAGTCTATATTCAACTTGACTTGTCAATGTCAAATAAGTTTCAAATGGATTTTTGGTGAACATGACAGTTGTAGATCTTTGTCTCCCCTTTTCAAAAAGTCCTAATTCATGTCCATATGATGAATGGTTAAGAAGTTATGGTCATTTGATCACAAGGTGTACATGGAAATTCAAAATGGCCTAACTTTTGATACAATGCTCCAATTTGATTCATTCTTTTTGCAAAATGCTCCTCATGGGCAAGGCCTCTCAAAATGACATTATTTGGCTCAATTATGCAAAGGAATCATGGCCAAGAGTTCATTATTTCACACATGTTCATTTTGGAAGCAAATATTCATAATTCATTTTTGGCTTAAGGTGCAAGCAAACCAACACTTCAAGCATGACCATTGGATGATTTTGAGTGGATTCAGACCCTTACATGGGAAAGAGCACGTGGATTATGGCTTCATGAGCTCAATGTGCATTTTTGCAAATTACTTCATAACTCCTTAAGCATGATTAACCATTGGCTTAAGTGATTAGCAATGTGATTAGCATGGAGTATATAAGCTGAAACCCTAATCATAACTGCCTAACAGAACTTTTTCAGATCAAAAATTCAAGAATTCTCTCAAATTTCTCTCTCTTCGAATTTTCAATTTCTTCACACAAACATCAAAAATTCTTGTAGATTCTTGATCATCATGCTTCATTGAGCAATAATCAACCACTGTTTTGAGCAATTCAGCTAGGTTTCGAACAGTTCATGTGCAATCTCATGTTGATGGAAGTTGGAAATTGAGGAAGATTCAAGTGGTTTCAACTGATTCTCTTTGCACAAAGCTTCAAGGCAAGGTCAAAGGAGTAGATCTGGAGCATTAGAGCTTGAGAGATCGTGAATTCAAGAAGCTCCAATTTCAGGTGAGTTGAAATTCATCCTCTCCTTTTGCTGTTTTATGTTCATAGATGTGAAGATCATGTTGCATAGGTTATGTAGATATGTTTAGAATTGATTTTGGTTGAGTATTGAGGTAGTTAGGTTAACTGTAAGTTTAGATCTGAATAATGTTTTGCCTCGATCTGGAAAATCCATGAGGAATTAGGAGATTTGGATTGCATATTTGGAATCTCCATGGAAAACTGGTTCGAATGATGTATGCATCTTGAATTTCTGGAGTTTTTTTTGGTTGGAGCCGCCGTGCATGTCGTCGGAGAAGACGACCGGAGACTGTAGCTCTGACGTCTGTTATTCCTAGGGTTTATGCTGATGTGTTGCCAAGTATGCGCTTGCGTGTGAGATCCATTGGTTGAGATTGCTTTGACCAGGCCGCGTGTGCTTTGAAAAGCTGATTGAGCGTGCTGATTGTATTTAGTGAAACGGTGCGTTTCGCTTTTTAAATGTGGACCATTGATTGTCATGCGCGCCAAGATCCAACGGCTGTGATATTTTTTGGATTTATTCAAATTAATTTTGTTTCTCTCCTTTTTCTTTGTTATTTCATTTATTTTGCTTGTTTTAGAAAAATCATAAAAAATGCAAAAATAGTCCAATTTAATCCCAATTTTTTTTCATAGTTTTGTTTTGATATCTAGTTTTGTATGGTATTAATTTCATGAATTGTGGATGTCTGGTTTGTGATGTGTGAATTTTTGAATCCATGTGGTGTTAATTTGATATGTTGCATTCAATGCATTGTGAAATCCTCATTGTTGAGCCATTTGATCCAATTTTTTTTTGCATGCTTGACATTCACACATGATATGAATTTTTAGTCACTAGTTTGGAATTTTTCTCATATGTTATCATCACTTTTGACACATAGAGAATAATGTGACAATTTGTGTCACATTTTTTACATTGAATTGTTGCATTTTTGTTCATATATCATTTGAACCTTTCTGGATTTGATCTTTTGCATATTGTTTGTTCATGACATAAGGAACTTGTACAAAAAATTTCAAGGTACTTGCATGCATTTCTGATTTGATGTGAATTTTCTAAGTTGGAAGTTCATTTTGTGCACATTTTTTTGTCCTTGCATGACATAGATCATTTGAGATACTGGCTTATTGATTTGATGTTGGTCCTTTTGAGTACATTTTGTGGATTTCTTGAATATGCATTGTGTAAAAGATTGGGTTCTGTTTTGGTCATTTGATTTGGTTTTGAATCTAGTCTTTGCACTAGTGTTTTATACATAAACTAACCTTGCTTGTTGTTTCAGGTTTGGACATTTAGCATTGATGGTTGATTTGTTCTCACTTGTGAGATGCAAATGCATTTGAGTTCTAACATATGTTTGCTTTGTAGGTTTGTTTTGATGTGGTTAACTCATGAGCTCATTTGAGTGCTATGGCACTTATACCTTGAATTGTAAATTTGTGGAAGAGTTTCACTGTTTGTCTGTTGGTTGTATGACTGAAATACTAATTATTTAGTCTTTGTACAGGTACCTTAGTTGCTTGCTTTTTGCTCTTGCTTGAGCTTTGGATTGTGGTTGATACACCACTTAGGTAGTTATCTTCTTACTTCATGTAGTCTGAAGTCCTGTCACCTTTTTGGCAGGCATTTTGCTGGTAAGTCCTCCTTTAGAGGCTCTGTTTGTGTTTGTTTACAATTGTGCCAAAGACCTCCAAGTGAGGCATGTGTTACTTGATAAGTCCTCCAAGAGCAGAGGCAATTGACGGACAAAAGGGATTAGTAGCCAATCCCCCGTTATTCAGTGAGTCGTTCTTTATGCTCGCACTACGTGCTGATGCTTCTGAACATGTACCCAAGATCTTTGTCCAGAGTCTGTCAAGTGGAATAAGATCCCACTTTCTGGATCCCCATGCTTTCTTTGTCATGAGCTCACCCTGGCCAGGGTTAAGAGCATGAGGTCTCATCCTCATTACCATTTTGATCAGCTTCACCCTAACGTTCAATGTTAGTGGTTAAGAGCTACAGATTACCCATTACAGTTTGGCTTGTTTGTCGAGGTTGACATGACCCCTCTTGACTAAAGCCCACCCATTGTTTGAGCCTTTTGTATGTATATAGTGTGTGATGTTTGTTTACTTGTGAACTTTTGATGTGTGTGCTCTTGAACTAGGAGTTTCCATTTGAGCTTGTAGCGGTGTATTCGTCGCTATATGATTTATTGATTAAACCATAAGCAAAGCATACAATGAATTTGAGTCGCCACCGCACTTTGATACTGTCGAAAGCTTTCTGGCAATCCTCGGTCCAATCATGAGACTGATCTTTCCGGAGGAGCTTGAATATCGGCGCACATGTGGCAGTCATGTGGGATATAAATCTGGAAATGTAGTTCAAGCGGCCAAGAAAACCTCGGACTTGCTTCTCAGTCTTGGGTGCGGGCATCTCTTGTATTGCTTTGACCTTTGTAGGATCAACCTCAATACCTCTTTCACTTACCACAAAACCCAACAACTTGTCGGAACGGACTCCAAATGTACACTTGTTCGGATTCAGGCGAAGTTTGAACTTCCTCAAATGTTGAAAAAGTTTCAACAAATGCTCAATATGCTTAACTTCCGTTCGGGACTTAGCAATCATATCATCAACATAGACTTCTATCTCCTTGTGCATCATATCATGAAACAAGGTAGTCATAGCTCGTTGATACGTGGCTCCGGCGTTCTTCAAACCAAAGGGCATCACTCGATAACAGAATGTTCCCCAAGGTGTGATGAATGTTGTCTTCTCCATATCCTCGGGTGCCATCTTGATTTGATTATATCCAGAAAATCCGTCCATAAAGGAAAAGACTTTGAATTTAGCTGTATTGTCTACCAACATGTCAATGTGTGGTAGAGGAAAATCATCTTTTGGGCTAGCCTTATTCAAATCTCTATAATCAACGCACATACGGACTTTTCCGTCCTTCTTAGGAACAGGCACAATATTGGCCACCCACTGAGGATACGTAGAAGTCACCAGAAACCCCGCATCAATTTGCTTCTGAACTTCCTCTTTGATCTTCACTGCCATATCTGGATGAGTTCTTCTGAGCTTCTGCTTCACAGGCACGCACTCAGGCTTCAAAGGCAGGAAATGTTGCACAATATCTGTATCTAAACCCGGCATGTCTTCATAGGACCAAGCAAAGATATCTGAATATTCTCGTAGCAAGCTGATCAAATCTTCCTTGACAGACCCTTCAAGAAGTGCCCCAATATTCACCAGACGAACACAATCCTCAGACCCCAAGTTGACTGTTTCCAAGTCTTCGAGATGCGGCTGAATGATCTTTTCTTCGTGCTCAAGGAGACGGGTAATCTCATCAGGAATCCCTTCAACGTCATCTTCCTCTGCCTCAAATACAGGGAATTCAAAATTGGGAGATGGCGTTGGATCATTATGTTCAATGGGTTTTAGGATCAACCTGCATAATGATTTTGGTTAAGGAAAAAACTTTAGCATTTAAACAAGCAAACCATTATGCAGATGAAAAATGTTGCTTTTATTCTTGTTTTTTATGGGTTTTTTGTGATCACTGATTTCATGCAAAAATCAAAAAGTGAAAACAAAGGAAAAACAAATGTTTAACAATGCATTAATTGAATGAAAACATCATTGTATATATGCTTTGCCAACAATGTCATCACTTCTCCTTTTGGCATGGGAGAAGGGTTTTAAACAAAGTGAACAATTACTCTGATCTATGGATGACTGTAGGAACATCCACAGCGACCCAATTGTGGCAGACACCACCAGGAATAACGAAGTTGTTCACGTCTTCTGCATCCTCTTCCAAGATAGCAGCAGCTTCCTCTTCAGGTCGATCATCATGGATGAATCCTCCACTTGTGAACAAACCATGCTCATTACATGCCCCAGAACAGTAGCCAATGCCAGCCCGGGATCTATTGTCTTCAAGTTCAATCACCTTCCCCAAACCAGCAACTGCACCACACTCAATGGCCAGCTTTGCATCACGGTAGGAAGCGAATGAAGGAGACTTCTTCTCGATTGGTTCATCAATAGATAAAGCTTGGAACTGAGTTCCAACTTCATCCTCAGCGTCAATGTACGAGAAAGAAGACAGATGGCTAACCAGGAGAGCCTTTTCTCCCCCTACTACAACCAATTTCCTGTTTTTCACAAATTTCAACTTCTGGTGTAGGGTGGATGTCACGGCGCCAGCCTCGTGAATCCATGGTCTGCCTAAGAGACAACTATAAGATGGGTGGATATCCATTACTTGAAAAGTAACCTGGAAATCACTTGGTCCTATCTTGATTGGGAGATCAACTTCCCCAATCACGGTCTTGCGCGACCCATCAAATGCTTTCACAACGACCCCACTCTGCCTCATGGGAGGCCCTTGATATGACAATCTGGAGAGTGTGGTCTTTGGCAATACATTTAGAGAAGATCCAGTGTCCACTAACACATTGGACATTGCATCAGATTTGCAATTCATGGAGATATGTAAAGCCATGTTGTGGTCTCTTCCCTCCTCAGGGAGATCAGCGTCACAAAAGCTCAAAGTGTTGCAAGCGGTAATGTTTGCAACGATACTATCAAACTGCTCAAGGGTGACGTCGTGATCTACATATGCCAGATCCAAGACTTTCTGCAGAGCCTCCCTATGGGGTTCTGAATTCAACAGCAAAGAAAGAATGGAAATCTTGGATGGTGTTTGTAGAAGCTGGTCTACAATGTTGTACTCACTCTTTCTGATGAGTTTCAGCATCTCATCAGATTCTTCATCTACAATGCCACTCGGGCCAACTGAAGAAACAGGAGTCTTTTGTACGGAGGAGGATGGTTTGGCAACATCAAGTGCCGGATTCTGAATATTAACAGCGGTCCCCACAGGACGCTCAACAGTATCAGAAGCAACAACCTTAGGAGGCGCAGAAAATACACGACCACTTCTGGTCAACCCACTTACATCAGCGATAGTGGTTACGGAAGTGGAAGGTAAAGGCACTTCTACCCTATCTTGGACAACAACAGGGTTATATCTGAATGGTACAGCTTTGTCTGAAGAATAGGGCACAGGGCCTGCCGGTTTAATGATCAAAGAAGGGGAAGCCTTCGGCTTGCTGCTATTGTAACGAACAACAACAGGCTCGGGCAGCTTGAACACTGGAGATATAACATTAATCTCAGGCTCGTCTCTATCAACATTGTGATTTTGCAAAATCTCAATGGTACCTTCATTCAATAGCTTTTGAAGCTCTCTGCGTACTTGGTCGCAACCCAAGCGGTTGACCGAACAGACGCGGCACTTGTCGTGGTTATGCTCCAAGTAGCTGTACTGACACAGCAAACGATGTAATTCAACCAACGACTGCCTGATGTGGCTCACATATCTGACCTTGTACTTCCCAAGGCATTCCTGAATCATATTGACTGATTTCCCATGCGCAGGCAATGGGTTCTTGGTGACATTTGGACCTGAATCTTCAAAACTCAGAATACCACATCTCACAAGGTCCTGAACCTTGGTCTTCAGCTGAAAACAATTCTCTATATCGTGGCCCGGAGCGCCAGAATGATAGACACAGTGCAGGTCAGGCTTATACCACCACTGAGGGTTGACCGGTATAGCCGGAGGATCTCTTGGAGTAATCAGCTTCCGCTCTATTAGAGAGGGATATAACTCTGCGTAAGACATGGGAATCGGATCAAAACTGATCTTCTTCCTATCATAACTCACATTCGCCTGATTACTTGTGCTACCACGAGGCTGGTAAGCCTGTTGCTGTGGACGAGACTGTTGTTGTTGGTACTGAGGTTGTTGATATTGCTGCTGATGCTGATATTGCTGATGTTGCTGTGCATTATCTTTGAATACAGGTGCTATATGAGCCACCTGGTGCTGATGACCGGCACGACGTGCGGGCTTCCTCTGAGCAGAGGGTCTTCTATGCTTGGGCTGGGATTGCACAGCATGTGTTTCCCCTTCTTTCCTCTTAAATGCCCCATATCGTTTAGAAGAAGAACCATCATCTTTCGCCAACCGTCCTTCACGGACACCTTCTTCGAGACGCATCCCCATGTTCACCATCTCGGTGAAATCAGAGGGAGCGCTTGCTACCATCCGCTCATAATAGAATGAGCCAAGAGTCTTCAGAAAGATCTTGGTCATTTCCTTCTCCTCAAGCGGTGGAGTGATTTGAGCTGCCAGCTCTCGCCACCTCTGGGCGTACTCTTTGAACGATTCCTTGTCCTTCTGCGACATGAACCTGAGTTGATCTCGGTCAGGCGCCATATCGACGTTGTACTTGTACTGCTTGACGAAGGCTTCGCCAAGGTCGTTGAAGGATCTGATATTGGCACTGTCCAAGCTCATGTACCATCTGAGCGCTGCACCGGACAAGCTGTCTTGGAAATAATGAATCAAGAGTTGATCATTATCAGTCTGTGTAGACATCTTCCTGGCGTACATGACCAGGTGAGCAAGTGAACAGGTGTTCCCTTTATACTTTTCAAGTCAGGAACTTTGAATTTGATCGGTATCTTCACACCGAGAACAAGGCATAACTCGGCAGCAGACTTGCCGAACGAATCCTTTCCTCGAAGAGTCCTCAATTCCTTCCTCAGCTCAAGGAATTGGTCGTTCATGGCATCCATCTTTTCATGAACATCTGAGCCCTCAGATGGCTCGGAGTGGTAGATGGTGTCGTCTACCCTTGGCATGGTATGCACGACAGGAGGAGCGGGAACAGGGACCGGTCTAGATGTCGGCATATGAGCAAATGTTGGCGCTGGCAGATCAGGCATAAAACCTGGAGGCATTCCCCAAGGGAACCCGGGCGGCATAGCATTGGGCGCATGAGCGCTGACTGGCACCGTTGAAGTGGCTACTTCTGAGATGACTGTCCTTTGAGCAGGAGTTACGGGCGGCGGAGTAGGTTGATTCTGAGCAGCGAGGAGTTGCTCCATCAAAGCGCCGAGTCTGGCGACCTCTTCCTTCAATTCTCTGTTCTCTTGTTCTAGCTGCTCCATGACTCTCGCAGAATTGACTCGCGTATAATACCGGTGAGTCAGCTTGTCTTCAAAATAAATGAAGAACACAGGGTTAGGACAAGAAGACAAGAAACAAAGGGTACCTGCTTATGCAAAATGATGCATGAAATGCTTGTGCAGATGCTTTGTTTTCAAGGAACCCTTAGGGTATTATTTGCAATATTTTGAATGATTGAAGCTTTTTAATTTCTCATGGAAAATATTTCATTCAATATATCGAGACAAAGAAGTACAGCATTTTTAAATCATTACAAAGAGAAAAGGCAAATAACATCCTATGGATCCCTAGAAGCTCGGGATGCTGGAAGACGAGAAGTACACAGCTTCTTGATCTATCTCTCATAGGCCGCTTCCATATCTGCTTTCTCCTTTGCAAGTCGATCATACCTCCTTTTCCAGAATTTGGAAGACTGAGGAAGCAGAGAGGTCCAAGTGTCGTTCGGATCGTCGATCACTCGATGCTCGAGGAACTCAATCATAGCGTCCTTTTCCTTAAGCTGCTGAAGCAATTCTTCTCTTTCACGGATCCAAGCACGTGAAAGGTCTTCTTCTCTCAACTCCTCTACACGTTGGGTAGGGAGGGTTGAAGGCCCAGCCACATCCAACGGTGTAGGTCTCGGATGATCATACGGCATTAAGTACACGACAGCTCTCTGTCTGACCCAAGAGGTGTATGGCTCCAAAGCAATGCAGTTCTTTGGACCCAACTCGTTCCTACTCTTCTTGTGAATACTGCGCCAAGCACGGACAAATCTGGCTTTCAGGCCTTGGGGATCTTTACCCTCCTGGAAGAACACACCTTCTAACAGAATGTTATGAGGTTTATCCTTCAGGGGGAACCCAAGCTGACGACGTGCGAGAATGGGATTGTAGCTGATCCCACCACATGTGCCAAGAAGAGGCACATTAGGGAATTCACCACAATAGTCAATGATCTGGACGGTATCGTACACGCGATCATACCAAGTGATATCATCATTGGTGAGAGACATGAGTCTCTGAGACCACCGTAGACATCCCTTGTTCTCCTTGAAAGCAACTGTCTGCGGCAAGTGCGAAATAAACCACTTGCATAGCAAAGGTAGACAACAGACAATAACTCCTCCGCCCTTTGCGTTCCTCAGATGCAAAGAGACATAGGCATCGCCCAACAAAGTCGGAACGGGATTAAGAACTGAGAAGATCCTAATGGCGTTCATGTCCACGAACTTGTCGAAGTTGGGAAACAACACCAATCCATAGATGAGCAGCACAAACAAAGCCTCAAAGGCATCCTCACTCATGGCCTTCCCATAAAAGGTAGCTTGGGCAATGAGGAACTCGGAAGGAAAACCCTGAATTCCGCCTTTGGTAGTCAGATTAGCCCTAATCAGATCTTCATCTATGTGCAACAAGCTGGCAATCTCTCGAGCAGATGGAATACTCTCTAGGCCACTGAACGACACTTGATCCAGAATCGGAATCCCAATGAGATGAGAATACTCCTCCAAAGTTGGCAACAGCTGGAAATCCGGGAATGAGAAGCAGTGATACAGGGGATCATAAAACTGAGCCAAAGTACTCATCAACCCTTCGTCAACCTGAGTAGTCAGCAGAGGTAGAAGCTTCCCATAGCGAGCTTTGAAACCCAAGGGATCTAATACATAAGATGTCAGATTCCTTAACTCTTTTACATCGGGCTGTTTGAAGCTGTACTTCTTTGTATGCCTTTTTGGTCTTTCCATGTCTGAAAATTTTGCAAATACACCCTTTTAAGTTCCTTGAAAATTTTCTTTTTCTGATGACATGAAGTGCAGATGAATGCATGAATGCATGAATGCAACAATCACACTCAAGGATCAAGCAAGTCACACCAAACAAAGGTCATGGGAAAGCTCATTGTATCCCTAATATCAATCATCCATTTTGGTGGATTTAGGTTTTCACCTTATCGACACCCAAGTTCCATTGATATTAACGGTACATGAACCGGCTCGAACATCCTTAATATCAACCATCCTTTTTGGGGGATTTAGGTTTTATACCTTATCAATGCCCAGGTTCCATTGATATTAAGGTTGTCTGAACGACTCAACCACGAATCAAGGGTCTGTTGAGAGTCACGAGCATGGAGTCTCGGTTAAGAACCACCCAAAGGGAGTGTACTAGGGTTTAGACCTGCCAGACATGTTCTATCAGAGGTTCCCATAATCATCGTTCCATCTTTCGAATATTATCGGAGGAACGAATACTTGTATTCCAAAAATATTCTCAAGAGAAACTCTTATGAGTGTAGTATCGCGTAACAATCGCATCAGAACTTACATCTGAACGACCTCCGCACTACGTTCCTAAAAATAGGCCAAGATGGGTTTGGTAAACTACGGTCCTTGGCTTCTGCGGCACATGATTGAAAGAATAATGCCTAACCACAAATAACTTGTGTGACATTATTAATCCAACATGACCTCCACCAAGTGAATGGACTCGCAAGTCAACTGGCTAAGGAATACTCCACACCAGTCAACAAGACTATGCCATTCTCCTATCCTAGAGTGCACTCGAGTTCGGGTATAGAACTCATCTCACAGATCACCAAAGCAAACATCAATTGTATATCAAGCAATTCAAACATTACAATCAATACAGTTATCCCAAATGGTACAAAAATATGTCATATAACAAATAACAATATAGCACAACAAAGGTGAAAAGTAGGCAATACAACCAAGGATGATGTTTCTCCCCAGCAGAGTCGCCACTTTTCTGTAGCGGTGTATTCGTCGCTATATGATTTATTGATTAAACCATAAGCAAAGCATACAATGAATTCGAGTCGCCACCGCACTTTTATTTATCCAAAGGACTGGCTAAAAAGCGAACAAAAGCCTAAGAAGTTTTACGCGTAGAAAACTAATGAAAAGATCAGAGAGTCTGGGTAAGGGGTAAATTACGCAATGGGAAGGTGTTAGGCACCCATCACGTCCTAGGTACTCCTAGGGAGCCCTTTTCACACTTGTTGTATAAAATTGTTATTTGTTATGAAATATTTATTGTGCAAACATGATTGGGATGATGAGAAAAGAATATACAATTTTTATTGTTTTTGTGTTCGAACGGATGAACCCGTTGCCTACGTACCTCCCATCAAAGGTAAGGATCAAAACGCCGTAGTTCGGCTAAAAGATTTCCAAAAGGTTTGTGAGTTCAATTTTAAACAATAGCACTTGAGGCTTTTCATTATCAATGGGAGAAAACTCGACCAAGACCAACATCCACCATGCGAGGATAGCTTCGACGTACTAGAGGGGTTAACCCTGTTTTCAGTACGGAAGTCTTATAGTCGACTCACTAAGGATAGGGTGAGGTTTACATCAACCACCATGATAATTGAAACCTATGGCTAATGCATGAAAAGATTAACAATGGACAAAGCCAAAACAATTGAATGGGTGAAGTTAATTGATTATGATTATGAAAGTAGGGTCAAAATATGATTAAGATTGATTCAAAGAAGTATTATGAAATGGAGTTTGAAAAAGTCAAGGACTTGGGGTCCAGGTTTTTAATTTGAAAACATGAAGATGTTTGCACAATATCTATCTCAAGTTTGAAAGTAATGTGTGAAAAGGTTTAGGACATAATGGATGAATGGATGAAGATGGCATGTAAAACCTCCTAGAAGGTTCACCTCTTGAAATCATATAGAAGATGATTCAAGTGTGTCCTTTGGAATAGGTAGTGAGCGATAGCAAAATAAGCAAACAAATGATACCGGATGCCACTCAATGGTCTTACTCCAATCTCACAAACAAAAGCGGATACCGGATACCAATAGATGGATTTACACCAATCTCCTAAACAAAGAAACAAGGATGTCGGGAGCCAATAGATGGACTTATTCCAATCTCCTAAAACAAAACGAAACTTGGATACCGGATGCCAATCTGTCTGGGCTTATACCAATATCCAACATATGATCATAGGAAAGCAAAGGCCAACTTGCAGGGACTTACAATTGCATCCTCACATACAACAAATGCAAATGCATCAAGCAAAGAGAAGATGAGTGGCCAATGAGATGGTCTTATACTCACTTCCATATCATAGGAACAATGGCCAATGAATGGTCTTACAATTGTCCTCAATGGGCAAACAACAAAGATATGTCATAAAGACAGATGAAATGATCATGCACTAATGAGCAATTAATGATGATAAATGCACAGAGCATGCAAGCAGACATGTGTATATGAGGTAAGCAATCAATCAATTAAAGTCATTCAGCACACACTATAACCAAACAATCAGGCTCACACAAAGGGTTAGGCATTGAAGCCAACTGGAATAGGGTTAATGGTGCTCTTAACCTTGCCATTGAGGGGCTAAGGTGAAGCAGATGAAAAGATATGAGGGGTGTGCCTCATTGCTCTTATCCCTGGCCAGGGAGAGTATTTGAATATCAGAAGGTGTGGGAGTTCAGAAAGTAGGAACTCTCTCCACAGATTATTGACTCGATAGATCTTGGGTTTTTACTCACTATGCATCAACACATGTGGCGTGAGCAAGGTGAGTGACACACAGAATAGTAGGAGATAGGTTGCATATCTCTTGGGTTCTACCAATTGCCTTATTCAAAGGACTTTTCCTGCTTGGGACAAATGTAAACACACACAAGCATTGCCTCTTAAGGAGGACTTCAGACAATTGTCTGGCCAAGTAACAGGCCAGGTCTTCCAGACTACATGAAGAAAAAGGATTCTACCTCAATGCAAATTGCTTATCAAGCAAAGCAAAGCAAGTTCTTAAAGAACTATAAGCAACTAAAGGTACCTGAAACCAGTCAGACAACATCAGTATACAATTCAAAGTTAAATCAAAATAAGATAGGGATCAACAGTCAACACAATCAGTTAAATGTGCAATGCACAAGGCTCAAAGCATGTGAGCCAAGCAACCTACAAAACAAACAAGTTAGTCATGATAATCAATCAAGCTCAATCAATTTGTATTGATCTCTTTGGGTATTTGTTGCTTAACCTGAAACAACAAACTTAAACATGAGCAACATGACCACTAGGACAAGCCTAGGGTCAAAAAGAGATAAGAAAATCAAAACAGCAAGTGACAAGTGTCCAAAACCAAGTTCAAACAATCAAGAAACAAACTCAATTGGTTCCATGTTCATATCAATCATCATCATCATTTCATAAGCAAATTAGGTCAAAGCATGGCATATAGAAGCTCATAGAAGTCAACAGAATGATTTAGCTCAAAACCAATCTCAAACATTTCAATAAATTCTCAAATAATTCATGATCAAACATCATCCATAACATGATAAGCATATCAAATTTCAGCTCATTTGGATAAAGGGAAGTTGGTCAATGAAAATCATAAAGGCAAGGCAAGTTCAAGCAAGCTCAAAGAAGTCAACCAAACATACACCAACTTCAATAAATCATAAATCAGTGACAACATATGAGAAATGAATGGGAATAAAACCATGATGAACCTTAAGATGTCTACTAATCACATGTCAAATTTCAAGTCCATCCAATAATGCATGAGAATTTCACAAATCATATGAGAACATGTGTCACAAAAAGTCAACATATGACCAAACAGGGGAGAAATTATCAAACAAATAGGAAATGCCATCAATAATTCCATTAAAATTCACATGTAAACTAGACATCCACAAGTGACTTCATGCAAAAATTCAAACCAATTTGAGTTCAAGAAGCATGGTAATTAAAATCATGAAGTTGGACATGAATGGTGTGACACAAATTGTCACACCCCTATTCAAAAAATCACAACTCACAAACCAGCAATGATAAATTCACAAACTCTACACCAAAATCACCATGAACATGTCTAGTTTAAGCACAAAAAATTTGGGAAGCATTGGATAAAGTATCATCATTTCACAATCAATTTGGTAAGACATACATAAAATGGACACATATGACAAACCCTAGCACATTTTAAAATCCATACATGCAAAAAATCTGGAAAAATCATGATAAAAAACTAGAGATCAAGAGGATTATTTTGCAAAAAATCCCATCAAAATTGGATAAATATTGATTGGCTTATGATTTTTGAAAGATTAGTATACAAAGTGAAATAAAAATTAAAATAGAAAATGATTAATTAAATAATAAACACGGAATGGCAAACTTGTAATTTTCTGGTCAGTTAAATGGAACGCAGCGTTCCAATTAGAAGCGTGGCAACCGGCTATTGGTTCATGGCAATAAAACAGTCAATTTTCATGCAAAAACAAAAGCTAGCGACCAAACACGAATTCCAGCGGATCAAAACAAATTCTGGGTTGAATATTTCTAGGGTTCCTGGGCTGTTCATCGTGTTCATCAATGGGGGATGAACTTTTGTTCCAGATTTGGACAACAAGCATGCTAATCGAATCGTCTAACAACATACATCACAAATCCAACATTCATTTTCATTAAATCATGCTAACAAGAAAGAACAAAGCACAAACATATTCGAATGCCAAACTTTGAATCCATGTATCTCTCTCAATATGCAATCATTTTACACGATTTAAGGCTCAGAATAATCAGCATGGCAAGATCTTCATAAAGCATAGCATGATTTTGAAAAATGAGAGAGTCGAAAATCTTACCAGATTTGAAGAACAATGATGAAATGAGGTTGTTTGGCCGTGCAAAGTAGAAACAGATGCTCAACAAGGTTCCAGAAGATGAATGGAAGAAGGGTTCTAGCTCAACAAAGCTCCATTTTCCTCTAATCACAAGCTGCCATGGAAATGGCCAAGCATAACAGTTCCACGAATTGGCTTTACAGTTGTAAAACAAGGCTTGCAATGGCTTCCAATAAGATGGTGAATGATGGCACAAGGCACAGTAGCACGAGTTCCTTGAAGTTTTTTAGAAAAAGTTCAGATGAGCAAAAAGAGAGTTTGAGAGAAAAAGGAAATTTGATCTGTTTTGTGTAAGAGTGTGCTAGGGTTGTTCTGCAGAAAATGAAGTATATATATATGCTGTTTAATGTTGCTAATCATGGTTAATGAAGATGGTAATTAGTTTTGGCTTAAAATGAAGTGTTTTGGAAATTAATGAAATTCCACTTAAATGACAAGGGCATGTGCTACAGCTGCGAAATGGGCCTTAGACAAACTCCAAACTCAATTTCTGAACACTTTCAATTAGTAGAAATTGTTGGAAATGGCTAATTTGAAAGGTCATTTTTTCACCTCACTCATTTTTAATTCATGCCACTTGAAAAAGGCCATTTTGATTGGTGAATTTTTGGTGAATTGTGATGAAGGATTTGGATAGCATCAAATATGACTTGTAGCAAAAAACCTCACTCAATTTGGCCAAATGGTTTGGAAGATATGCCACTTTGAAGTTCAAAAATTCTTGAGAATGATTTGATCATAACTTGCCAACCATAAATGAGAAATGAGTGTTCTTGGACTTTTTGAAAATGGGAGAACAAGATCTTCAACTTTCATGTTGGGAAAAAATTCATTTGAAGCTTGTATGATGATGTAATTTTGAGGATCAAGACTTTCCATTTTTGGCAAATTCCAATTACAGGTCAACTTTCTATTTTTGGAAATTTCTTGTCTGACTTCAAATTCTTCACTGTGGATGTTTGACATGTTATATGAGGCTTATATGGACATGAATGAGACCTCTCAAACCAATTCCCACCATCAAATCACTGATTAAATGCACAGTTGACCAAGGTTGACTTTGCTAGGGTTTTGGTTGACTGAACCATGTTCTGATGAATTCCAAACCCTAATCACCTGAGATCTTGATTCCAAATGATGTCACAACTCATATGAACTCTTGATGAATGATCATGGTGCCCAAATTCTTCAAGAATGGCCACCATCTATCTCAATGACTGACTTTGACTGATTTGACCTAATTGGCTTCATCTGCAAGTAACATGGTTAGATGACAATATTTTTGTACCTTTGGTTAATAGACAGATGAAAAGCAATGATATACAAATGCAATACATGCTTGGTGATCAAGAACCACACTCACAAGATACCCACCCACTAGGAGGGAAACAAAGGTGCACAAAGATCCTTGAGGCAATGATATGATATGATATGGACCATGAGGGATCTTAGGGACAAAACTGGGGTCTTACAGATGCCCCTATTTAAGGTCATTCTAGCCGGAGAAGTGAAGTTTAGAAATCTTCATCTTGACGCGGTAGAATGGGCTTAAATAACAGTAATGAGACAAATTTTGGTCCCTAAGAGACCTCATGATGCAAATGTATGCATGCAAAAGACACAAATTCTGTGGGGAATATGATTCACACAGAAGAAAAGACGATCCATCGGAGTAATACACTCACCAGGAACAGAGACTCTTAACAAGACTCTTGTTGGGGGTAGACAAAACTGACACAGCGTGAACAAGACACGACTCTGATTAGGAGATAACAGAAATCAGATTGGAGACCTCACTGGGGAGTGAAGGACTCATACTGGGGAAAAGAATTCCAAAGGAAAATAAATCCATTGGAGAGACACAAGCTGACTCCTGGGGAGAAGCAACAGAAAACTTCACTGAGGAAGTACCAAAGAAATGAGGTGTTACCGGTATAAGGGTAACAAACTCAGGAAGAATGAATATTCTAAGACCGGTATAAGGGTGAGAGATATCAATCAACCAAACATCTGAGAAAGACCTGAAAAAGGTACATAAACTCTGGAAAATTTGACTCCACAAGGGACCAAGGTCATAATAGGGAGCAGAAAGGAAGGAACACCAAGGATACCGGGTTGTAGGTATGTAACAGGTGGCCGACCAAAGCGTGAATTGGTATATATGCCAAAACACTCATCATCCTGAAGAGAGCGAAAGCAAACTTGTTTATAGGATGGACATTTGACTCTGCAAAGAATGCAAATCTTACTCAGTTAGGGAAACAAATAAAAGTGTTTGACAAAAGAGTGCATGAGATATATTATCTCTAGCCGTCAAAACGTAGATAATGTACTCGCATGGAAAATTATCCTGAACCGGGTTGTAGGTTGTTTATAGGATAAGATCTGAAATCGTGAATTGGTTTGTGTTCCAAAACACTCATCATCCTGAAGAAAGCTAGAACAGCAGACTTGTTTATAGGACGGATATTCGATTCCACAAGGAATACGAAACTTACTCTGCGGAGAAAACAATCAAAAGATTGACCCAAGAGTGAACGAGATATAATATCCATTGCCGTCAGAACGTGGATAGAATACTCACATGGAAGATTATCCTGAACCGGGTTGTAGGTTGTTTATAGGATAAAATCCGAAGACGTGAATTGGCTTGTGTTCCAAAACACTCATCATCCTGAAGAGAGCGAAAGCAAACTTGTTTATAGGATGGATATTTGATTCTATAAAGAATGCAAATCTTACTCGACTGGGGAAGATCAACAAAGGACTCCAACCAAAGAGCGCATGAGACATATTGTTCATTACCGGCAAACCGTGAATAATATACTCGAAAGGAAGAGACACCAGAGATACCGAAGTATATAATAGGTGACTAACCAAAAAGAGAGACAATCGATACCAAGCATACGGGTAAACGAAAGACAATCTCAAAGGATAAATTGCAAGCATCCGGCAATTATCCGACAACAACAAAAAATATTCGATTCCGCAAAGGGAAAAAGCGAAACTTACTTGACCAGGGAAACACGAAAGGTTTCGACTGAAAAGTACATGAGATATATTATTCATAGCCGTCAAAACGTGAATAATAACCTCGCATGGAAGATTATCCTTAACCGGGTTGTAGGTTGTTTATAGGATAAAATCCGAAAAGAAAGGCATCGGGATACCAAACTAGGTATATAATGATGAACAATCAAAGGGAGCAACAGACATTACCAACAAGAGGGTAAATGAAAGAAGGCTCGCTGGGAATGCATTGATGAAAATCAATGATCCGGGGAACACAATCACTGACAAAAGGTGAAAGGACCCGCTGGGGATAAAATTGCTAGCATACGGCAATTATCCACAAAAGACTTGCTAGGGATATAAGTGCTTATCTGAGCAACTTATCCAAGCGAAAGGAAGATCAACATCAAGCATTGAATGAAGATAACCACAAAGAGGGGATTGTCATTGGTTGGGATGAACAACAAAATTAACTCTGCAAGTGGAGAAAACAGGGTTTATGACTACCGGTTCGTAGGTAGAAAAACCGCAAAGATAGGACTTACGACTGCTGGTTTGTAGGCAGAGGGCCATACTCTGGTGGGGATAACCACAAAATTAGGGTTTACATCTACCGAATACGGGGTAGAAAACCAACAACTCCGCGTGGGGAACAACCCACTGAGGGAGAACAAGACTTTTGACAAATAGCCAGTTCGGGAATAATCCGAAAAGACAGACTGAATCAAGACATGTCCTAATGAGGATGTAACTCAAATAGGAAAATCTGTCCCAATATATGTGTTGGGAGGAAACGGGAGAAACCATCATCCACGAGGATATATCTCAGTGGGGAACTGCAGAAGGACAGACAACAGACACTTTCTGCTTACGGGGCTGACTCTATATGGAGAGATTTAGACACCCGACATCTGCTAGGGGAGATCTATTAGGGATCTGCATCCCCATAGCAAGGAGACACAACAATCAAAAGATATATGGCAAACAATGCAACATGAATATCTGAATGTTTATGATTATGCATGAATATGCGTGATTTATGTTTGATGAATGCTGACAAAACAGACAATTCTAACACAACCGGTCCAGGAATCAAACGCCCGGTATTATACTTCCAGGGGAAAACCAACTGGAAAGCCAATCTGCGGAGATCTATATGCTGAGAAGCAAAGATCTGCGGGTACTGCTGAGGAAGCAGAGAATCAGAGATATCAGGAAACCAAATCTCTGAGTGATGTATCAGCAAATAACCCAATCAGGGTACAGAAAGTCACAACAGGCAAAACAGCCACCAAGACGAATCTGTTGGAGAACAAGAGAAAACCCAAGATATCTGCAGGGGATCCCAGTGTCAACTGAGAAACAAAAGGTGCATTGCACAAGCACGAACTGCTGTAGAAGCAACTCCACATAATTCCGCTGGGGGACAACCCACTGAGGGAGAATGTACCACACAAGTAGATTCTGCAACAAGCCACTCTACTTGGGGAGAATACACAAAGCAAACTGATCGCAACAAGTAGATTCTGCAATATAAGCCACTCTACTGGGGATCACAAGCAGTCAGGAAATCAATCCGTTCTCTGAATGCTAGAGCCATCATCCGACCATACTGGGGATTGAAGGAGTATTCAACAGGCGAAACTGCCACAACAAACGTTCTGCAGACTATGCTGAGGAAAAGATGGTTGAAATACTGGGATGTCAACCCAATCAACCACTGAATAAGAAAATAAATCCTGCTCTGCTGAGGAGAACAAACACTCTGATAGAGAGACAGCAACAACTCTACAGACGACTTCGCCGGGGAAAAGGTAAAGTACCGGGTATCAAACCGCCGACTTACCGAGTCTTTTAAAAGGAAAACGACCGTGCTGAGGAAACAGACAACTCTGCTGGCACCTACACTGGGGAGAGTGACAACAACTCTGCTTACGAATGTGCTGAGGAGACAAATAAAGTCTGGGGATGTCGACCCACTGGAGAAAATGACGGGGCACCAAGATGACAAACTATCAATCGCCGAATCTTCTATAAGAAGAGCACCCATGCTGGGGAAAACTGCTGCTGGAGAAAACGAAGCCTTCAACAACACTCTGCTTGCGACTATACTGGGGAACAACCTCAACAACAACTCTGTTTGAGGAACAACCCCAACAGAGATCTGAAGAAAGAAGATACAACCAAACCAGGGATATGAACAAATGTCTTACCTGTTGGAAACCATGCCACCCTCGGGAGAGCACTGAGATATTCTTGAGTATCCTTTCAATATTGTGAATGTTCATTTCGTTTAAAACAATATTTTTGAAAAATTTATTTGTTTAAAACAATGACATTTTATCAATTTAAAACATGCAAAACATTTGTTGAATTGAAACAAATAAGAGTGCAAATAATTGGATAAAAAGCTCAAATTGATTTGATGGAATGGTAGCCTACAAATGGCAAGACTCCATAGATCTGTACAAATTTGAAATCAGTGATATATATTGGAAGAGGGCTACATTGAACATAATGATCCTTTCTCTACCAATTTGAATCTCGATGTATCCGAAGCTTCGGTTGATGACAAATCGAGAATCTTCTGACGAAATGACGACTGGTGAATAGAAAGTCTTGTCAGGATGCAGTTACTTGCCAAATCCCTAATTTTTGCCTAGATTGCCCCAGGGTGAGGTACTCAATCTAGCGGGATGCAAATATTCTATTTTTTCAAGTCTCTAATTTTTGCCTGGATTACCCTTGCGGGTTCTCCACCGAGACGCTCATTTTTGCCTAAGCCGCCCTTTCGGGTTTTCAACTTAGCGAGCTATTCTGTTTTTTTTTTCATTCGCATATACTTTTTTTTTCTAGGCAAAGTATTTCTTGACTGCATCTGAATTCACAGGACGAGTGAAATCCTCCCCATCCATTGTTGTAAGCATCAATGCTCCGCCTGAAAAGGCTCTCTTAACAACATATGGACCCTCGTAGTTTGAAGTCCACTTGCCCCTGGAATCGGGCGCGAAAGACAAAACTTTCTTGAGCGCGAGGTCACCTTCTCGGAACACACGAGGCTTGACCTTCTTATCAAATGCTTTCTTCATTCTCTGCTGATATAACTGACCATGACACATGGCAGTCAATCGCTTCTCTTCGATCAAATTCAACTGGTCATAACGACTCTGAATCCATTCAGCATCAGTCAACTTGGCTTCCATCAAGACTCGCATTGATGGGATCTCCATCTCTACTGGGAGAACAACTTCCATGCCGTAAACAAGAGAGAAAGGGGTTGCCCCTGTTGAAGTGCGTACAGACGTACGATATCCATGCAAAGCAAATGGCAGCATCTCATGCCAATCTTTGTACGTGACAGTCATTTTCTGGATGATCCTCTTGATATTCTTATTAGCAGCTTCAACAGCCCCATTCATCTTAGGTCTGTAGGGAGAGGAATTATGGTGTGCAATCTTGAATTCAGCGCACAACTCATCCATCATCTTATTGTTCAGATTAGATCCATTATCAGTAATGATCCTCTTTGGCACACCATAACGGCAAATCAGCTGGTTCTTGATAAACTTCACAACCACCTGCCTGGTTACATTCGCGTACGAAGCGACTTCAACCCATTTGGTGAAGTAATCAATTGCTACGAGAATAAACCGGTGTTCGTTGGACGCTTTCGGCTCAATCATGCCGATCATGTCGATTCCCCACATAGAGAAAGGCCATGGTGATGAAATCACATTCAGAAGTGTCAGAGGAATATGAATCTTATCCGCATAAATTTGACACTTGTGACATTTCTTCACATACTTGCAACAGTCAGACTCCATTGTCAGCCAATAGTAGCCTGCTCTCAACATTTTCTTAGCCATGGCATGTCCATTGGAATGAGTACCAAATGAACCCTCATGGACCTCAGTCATCAACAGGTTTGCTTCGTGTCTATCCACGCATCTGAGCAAAACCATATCGAAATTTCTCTTATACAGCACTTCACCACTGAGGTAGAAACTGCCTGACAACCTTTTCAAAGTTTTCCTATCTTTCACAGATGCCCCGGGCGGGTAGACCTGGTTCTGGAGGAAATTCTTGATATCAAAATACCAAGGCTTGTCATCTTTCACTTCTTCGATTGCAAATATGTGAGCTGGTCTGTCCAAGCGCATCACAGTAATATTGGGGACATCATTCCACCATCTGACCACAATCATGGAAGCAAGCGTAGCAAGAGCATCTGCCATCCGATTATCCTCTCGAGGAATGTGATAAAATTCAACTTCTGTGAAGAAAGTTGAAATTCTCCTTGCATAGTCTCTGTACGGAATGAGACCAGGTTGATTCGTTTCCCATTCTCCCTTGATCTGATTAACAACCAGGGCCGAATCACCATACACATCAAGATACTTGATTCTCAAATCAACGCATTCTTCAAGTCCCATAATACAGGCTTCATATTCCGCCATATTATTCGTGCATTTGAAAGTTAGCCTTGCTGTAAACGGAATGTGTGAACCTTGAGGAGTAATGATCACTGCCCCAATTCCATTTCCATATTGATTAACAGCGCCATCAAATACCATCGTCCATCTGGAACCAGGTTCCGGACCTTCATCAAGTGTAGGCTCATCGCAATCTTTCATCTTCAAATACAGAATTTCTTCATCAGGGAAGTCATACTGAACAGACTGATGATCTTCGATCGGCTGGTGCGCTAAATGGTCAGCCAAGATACTACCTTTGATAGCTTTTTGAGCTCGATACTCGATATCATACTCAGACAATAACATCTGCCAACGGGCAATCCTCCCAGTTAAAGCAGGCTTCTCGAAGATATACTTAATTGGATCCATTCTGGATATCAACCAAGTTGTATGATTTATCATGTACTGGCGCAAACGCTTAGCAGCCCAAGCCAAAGCACAGCACGTCTTCTCAAGCATAGAGTACCGAGACTCACAATCAGTAAACTTCTTACTGAGGTAGTATATAGCAAATTCCTTCTTCCCTGATTCATCTTGTTGACCGAGTACACAACCCATCGAGTCTTCAAGAACTGTCAAATACATAATCAGAGGTCTTCCTTCCACAGGCGGAGACAAGATCGGAGGTTCAGACATATAATCTTTGATACTGTCGAAAGCTTTCTGGCAATCCTCGGTCCAATCATGAGACTGATCTTTCCGGAGGAGCTTGAATATCGGCGCACATGTGGCAGTCATGTGGGATATAAATCTGGAAATGTAGTTCAAGCGGCCAAGAAAACCTCGGACTTGCTTCTCAGTCTTGGGTGCGGGCATCTCTTGTATTGCTTTGACCTTTGTAGGATCAACCTCAATACCTCTTTCACTTACCACAAAACCCAACAACTTGCCGGAACGGACTCCAAATGTACACTTGTTCGGATTCAGGCGAAGTTTGAACTTCCTCAAATGCTGAAAAAGTTTCAACAAATGCTCAATATGCTCAACTTCCGTTCGGGACTTAGCAATCATATCATCAACATAGACTTCTATCTCCTTGTGCATCATATCATGAAACAAGGTAGTCATAGCTCGTTGATACGTGGCTCCGGCGTTCTTCAAACCAAAGGGCATCACTCGATAACAGAATGTTCCCCAAGGTGTGATGAATGTTGTCTTCTCCATATCCTCGGGTGCCATCTTGATTTGATTATATCCAGAAAATCCGTCCATAAAGGAAAAGACTTTGAATTTAGCTGTATTGTCTACCAACATGTCAATGTGTGGTAGAGGAAAATCATCTTTTGGGCTAGCCTTATTCAAATCTCTATAATCAACGCACATACGGACTTTTCCGTCCTTCTTAGGAACAGGCACAATATTGGCCACCCACTGAGGATACGTAGAAGTCACCAGAAACCCCGCATCAATTTGCTTCTGAACTTCCTCTTTGATCTTCACTGCCATATCTGGATGAGTTCTTCTGAGCTTCTGCTTCACAGGCACGCACTCAGGCTTCAAAGGCAGGAAATGTTGCACAATATCTGTATCTAAACCCGGCATGTCTTCATAGGACCAAGCAAAGATATCTGAATATTCTCGTAGCAAGCTGATCAAATCTTCCTTGACAGACCCTTCAAGAAGTGCCCCAATATTCACCAGACGAACACAATCCTCAGACCCCAAGTTGACTGTTTCCAAGTCTTCGAGATGCGGCTGAATGATCTTTTCTTCGTGCTCAAGGAGACGGGTAATCTCATCAGGAATCCCTTCAACGTCATCTTCCTCTGCCTCAAATACAGGGAATTCAAAATTGGGAGATGGCGTTGGATCATTATGTTCAATGGGTTTTAGGATCAACCTGCATAATGATTTTGGTTAAGGAAAAAACTTTAGCATTTAAACAAGCAAACCATTATGCAGATGAAAAATGTTGCTTTTATTCTTGTTTTTTATGGGTTTTTTGTGATCACTGATTTCATGCAAAAATCAAAAAGTGAAAACAAAGGAAAAACAAATGTTTAACAATGCATTAATTGAATGAAAACATCATTGTATATATGCTTTGCCAACAATGTCATCACTTCTCCTTTTGGCATGGGAGAAGGGTTTTAAACAAAGTGAACAATTACTCTGATCTATGGATGACTGTAGGAACATCCACAGCGACCCAATTGTGGCAGACACCACCAGGAATAACGAAGTTGTTCACGTCTTCTGCATCCTCTTCCAAGATAGCAGCAGCTTCCTCTTCAGGTCGATCATCATGGATGAATCCTCCACTTGTGAACAAACCATGCTCATTACATGCCCCAGAACAGTAGCCAATGCCAGCCCGGGATCTATTGTCTTCAAGTTCAATCACCTTCCCCAAACCAGCAACTGCACCACACTCAATGGCCAGCTTTGCATCACGGTAGGAAGCGAATGAAGGAGACTTCTTCTCGATTGGTTCATCAATAGATAAAGCTTGGAACTGAGTTCCAACTTCATCCTCAGCGTCAATGTACGAGAAAGAAGACAGATGGCTAACCAGGAGAGCCTTTTCTCCCCCTACTACAACCAATTTCCTGTTTTTCACAAATTTCAACTTCTGGTGTAGGGTGGATGTCACGGCGCCAGCCTCGTGAATCCATGGTCTGCCTAAGAGACAACTATAAGATGGGTGGATATCCATTACTTGAAAAGTAACCTGGAAATCACTTGGTCCTATCTTGATTGGGAGATCAACTTCCCCAATCACGGTCTTGCGCGACCCATCAAATGCTTTCACAACGACCCCACTCTGCCTCATGGGAGGCCCTTGATATGACAATCTGGAGAGTGTGGTCTTTGGCAATACATTTAGAGAAGATCCAGTGTCCACTAACACATTGGACATTGCATCAGATTTGCAATTCATGGAGATATGTAAAGCCATGTTGTGGTCTCTTCCCTCCTTAGGGAGATCAGCGTCACAAAAGCTCAAAGTGTTGCAAGCGGTAATGTTTGCAACGATACTATCAAACTGCTCAAGGGTGACGTCGTGATCTACATATGCCAGATCCAAGACTTTCTGCAGAGCCTCCCTATGGGGTTCTGAATTCAACAGCAAAGAAAGAATGGAAATCTTGGATGGTGTTTGTAGAAGCTGGTCTACAATGTTGTACTCACTCTTTCTGATGAGTTTCAGCATCTCATCAGATTCTTCATCTACAATGCCACTCGGGCCAACTGAAGAAACAGGAGTCTTTTGTACGGAGGAGGATGGTTTGGCAACATCAAGTGCCGGATTCTGAATATTAACAGCGGTCCCCACAGGACGCTCAACAGTATCAGAAGCAACAACCTTAGGAGGCGCAGAAAATACACGACCACTTCTGGTCAACCCACTTACATCAGCGATAGTGGTTACGGAAGTGGAAGGTAAAGGCACTTCTACCCTATCTTGGACAACAACAGGGTTATATCTGAATGGTACAGCTTTGTCTGAAGAATAGGGCACAGGGCCTGCCGGTTTAATGATCAAAGAAGGGGAAGCCTTCGGCTTGCTGCTATTGTAACGAACAACAACAGGCTCGGGCAGCTTGAACACTGGAGATATAACATTAATCTCAGGCTCGTCTCTATCAACATTGTGATTTTGCAAAATCTCAATGGTACCTTCATTCAATAGCTTTTGAAGCTCTCTGCGTACTTGGTCGCAACCCAAGCGGTTGACCGAACAGACGCGGCACTTGTCGTGGTTATGCTCCAAGTAGCTGTACTGACACAGCAAACGATGTAATTCAACCAACGACTGCCTGATGTGGCTCACATATCTGACCTTGTACTTCCCAAGGCATTCCTGAATCATATTGACTGATTTCCCATGCGTAGGCAATGGGTTCTTGGTGACATTTGGACCTGAATCTTCAAAACTCAGAATACCACATCTCACAAGGTCCTGAACCTTGGTCTTCAGCTGAAAACAATTCTCTATATCGTGGCCCGGAGCGCCAGAATGATAGACACAGTGCAGGTCAGGCTTATACCACCACTGAGGGTTGACCGGTATAGCCGGAGGATCTCTTGGAGTAATCAGCTTCCGCTCTATTAGAGAGGGATATAACTCTGCGTAAGACATGGGAATCGGATCAAAACTGATCTTCTTCCTATCATAACTCACATTCGCCTGATTACTTGTGCTACCACGAGGCTGGTAAGCCTGTTGCTGTGGACGAGACTGTTGTTGTTGGTACTGAGGTTGTTGATATTGCTGCTGATGCTGATATTGCTGATGTTGCTGTGCATTATCTTTGAATACAGGTGCTATATGAGCCACCTGGTGCTGATGACCGGCACGACGTGCGGGCTTCCTCTGAGCAGAGGGTCTTCTATGCTTGGGCTGGGATTGCACAGCATGTGTTTCCCCTTCTTTCCTCTTAAATGCCCCATATCGTTTAGAAGAAGAACCATCATCTTTCGCCAACCGTCCTTCACGGACACCTTCTTCGAGACGCATCCCCATGTTCACCATCTCGGTGAAATCAGAGGGAGCGCTTGCTACCATCCGCTCATAATAGAATGAGCCAAGAGTCTTCAGAAAGATCTTGGTCATTTCCTTCTCCTCAAGCGGTGGAGTGATTTGAGCTGCCAGCTCTCGCCACCTCTGGGCGTACTCTTTGAACGATTCCTTGTCCTTCTGCGACATGAACCTGAGTTGATCTCGGTCAGGCGCCATATCGACGTTGTACTTGTACTGCTTGACGAAGGCTTCGCCAAGGTCGTTGAAGGATCTGATATTGGCACTGTCCAAGCTCATGTACCATCTGAGCGCTGCACCGGACAAGCTGTCTTGGAAATAATGAATCAAGAGTTGATCATTATTAGTCTGTGTAGACATCTTCCTGGCGTACATGACCAGGTGAGCAAGTGAACAGGTGTTCCCTTTATACTTTTCAAGTCAGGAACTTTGAATTTGATCGGTATCTTCACACCGGGAATAAGGCATAACTCGGCAGCAGACTTGCCGAACAAATCCTTTCCTCGAAGAGTCCTCAATTCCTTCCTCAGCTCAAGGAATTGGTCGTTCATGGCATCCATCTTTTCATGAACATCTGAGCCCTCAGATGGCTCGGAGTGGTAGATGGTGTCGTCTACCCTTGGCATGGTATGCACGACAGGAGGAGCGGGAACAGGGACCGGTCTAGATGTCGGCATATGAGCAAATGTTGGCGCTGGCAGATCAGGCATAAAACCTGGAGGCATTCCCCAAGGGAACCCGGGCGGCATAGCATTGGGCGCATGAGCGCTGACTGGCACCGTTGAAGTGGCTACTTCTGAGATGACTGTCCTTTGAGCAGGAGTTACGGGCGGCGGAGTAGGTTGATTCTGAGCAGCGAGGAGTTGCTCCATCAAAGCGCCGAGTCTGGCGACCTCTTCCTTCAATTCTCTGTTCTCTTGTTCTAGCTGCTCCATGACTCTCGCAGAATTGACTCGCGTATAATACCGGTGAGTCAGCTTGTCTTCAAAATAAATGAAGAACACAGGGTTAGGACAAGAAGACAAGAAACAAAGGGTACCTGCTTATGCAAAATGATGCATGAAATGCTTGTGCAGATGCTTTGTTTTCAAGGAACCCTTAGGGTATTATTTGCAATATTTTGAATGATTGAAGCTTTTTAATTTCTCATGGAAAATATTTCATTCAATATATCGAGACAAAGAAGTACAGCATTTTTAAATCATTACAAAGAGAAAAGGCAAATAACATCCTATGGATCCCTAGAAGCTCGGGATGCTGGAAGACGAGAAGTACACAGCTTCTTGATCTATCTCTCATAGGCCGCTTCCATATCTGCTTTCTCCTTTGCAAGTCGATCATACCTCCTTTTCCAGAATTTGGAAGACTGAGGAAGCAGAGAGGTCCAAGTGTCGTTCGGATCGTCGATCACTCGATGCTCGAGGAACTCAATCATAGCGTCCTTTTCCTTAAGCTGCTGAAGCAATTCTTCTCTTTCACGGATCCAAGCACGTGAAAGGTCTTCTTCTCTCAACTCCTCTACACGTTGGGTAGGGAGGGTTGAAGGCCCAGCCACATCCAACGGTGTAGGTCTCGGATGATCATACGGCATTAAGTACACGACAGCTCTCTGTCTGACCCAAGAGGTGTATGGCTCCAAAGCAATGCAGTTCTTTGGACCCAACTCGTTCCTACTCTTCTTGTGAATACTGCGCCAAGCACGGACAAATCTGGCTTTCAGGCCTTGGGGATCTTTACCCTCCTGGAAGAACACACCTTCTAACAGAATGTTATGAGGTTTATCCTTCAGGGGGAACCCAAGCTGACGACGTGCGAGAATGGGATTGTAGCTGATCCCACCACATGTGCCAAGAAGAGGCACATTAGGGAATTCACCACAATAGTCAATGATCTGGACGGTATCGTACACGCGATCATACCAAGTGATATCATCATTGGTGAGAGACATGAGTCTCTGAGACCACCGTAGACATCCCTTGTTCTCCTTGAAAGCAACTGTCTGCGGCAAGTGCGAAATAAACCACTTGCATAGCAAAGGTAGACAACAGACAATAACTCCTCCGCCCTTTGCGTTCTCAGATGCAAAGAGACATAGGCATCGCCCAACAAAGTCGGAACGGGATTAAGAACTGAGAAGATCCTAATGGCGTTCATGTCCACGAACTTGTCGAAGTTGGGAAACAACACCAATCCATAGATGAGCAGCACAAACAAAGCCTCAAAGGCATCCTCACTCATGGCCTTCCCATAAAAGGTAGCTTGGGCAATGAGGAACTCGGAAGGAAAACCCTGAATTCCGCCTTTGGTAGTCAGATTAGCCCTAATCAGATCTTCATCTATGTGCAACAAGCTGGCAATCTCTCGAGCAGATGGAATACTCTCTAGGCCACTGAACGACACTTGATCCAGAATCGGAATCCCAATGAGATGAGAATACTCCTCCAAAGTTGGCAACAGCTGGAAATCCGGGAATGAGAAGCAGTGATACAGGGGATCATAAAACTGAGCCAAAGTACTCATCAACCCTTCGTCAACCTGAGTAGTCAGCAGAGGTAGAAGCTTCCCATAGCGAGCTTTGAAACCCAAGGGATCTAATACATAAGATGTCAGATTCCTTAACTCTTTTACATCGGGCTGTTTGAAGCTGTACTTCTTTGTATGCCTTTTTGGTCTTTCCATGTCTGAAAATTTTGCAAATACACCCTTTTAAGTTCCTTGAAAATTTTCTTTTTCTGATGACATGAAGTGCAGATGAATGCATGAATGCATGAATGCAACAATCACACTCAAGGATCAAGCAAGTCACACCAAACAAAGGTCATGGGAAAGCTCATTGTATCCCTAATATCAATCATCCATTTTGGTGGATTTAGGTTTTCACCTTATCGACACCCAAGTTCCATTGATATTAACGGTACATGAACCGGCTCGAACATCCTTAATATCAACCATCCTTTTTGGGGGATTTAGGTTTTATACCTTATCAATGCCCAGGTTCCATTGATATTAAGGTTGTCTGAACGACTCAACCACGAATCAAGGGTCTGTTGAGAGTCACGAGCATGGAGTCTCGGTTAAGAACCACCCAAAGGGAGTGTACTAGGGTTTAGACCTGCCAGACATGTTCTATCAGAGGTTCCCATAATCATCGTTCCATCTTTCGAATATTATCGGAGGAACGAATACTTGTATTCCAAAAATATTCTCAAGAGAAACTCTTATGAGTGTAGTATCGCGTAACAATCGCATCAGAACTTACATCTGAACGACCTCCGCACTACGTTCCTAAAAATAGGCCAAGATGGGTTTGGTAAACTACGGTCCTTGGCTTCTGCGGCACATGATTGAAAGAATAATGCCTAACCACAAATAACTTGTGTGACATTATTAATCCAACATGACCTCCACCAAGTGAATGGACTCGCAAGTCAACTGGCTAAGGAATACTCCACACCAGTCAACAAGACTATGCCATTCTCCTATCCTAGAGTGCACTCGAGTTCGGGTATAGAACTCATCTCACAGATCACCAAAGCAAACATCAATTGTATATCAAGCAATTCAAACATTACAATCAATACAGTTATCCCAAATGGTACAAAAATATGTCATATAACAAATAACAATATAGCACAACAAAGGTGAAAAGTAGGCAATACAACCAAGGATGATGTTTCTCCCCAGCAGAGTCGCCACTTTTCTGTAGCGGTGTATTCGTCGCTATATGATTTATTGATTAAACCATAAGCAAAGCATACAATGAATTCGAGTCGCCACCGCACTTTTATTTATCCAAAGGACTGGCTAAAAAGCGAACAAAAGCCTAAGAAGTTTTACGCGTAGAAAACTAATGAAAAGATCAGAGAGTCTGGGTAAGGGGTAAATTACGCAATGGGAAGGTGTTAGGCACCCATCACGTCCTAGGTACTCCTAGGGAGCCCTTTTCACACTTGTTGTATAAAATTGTTATTTGTTATGAAATATTTATTGTGCAAACATGATTGGGATGATGAGAAAAGAATATACAATTTTTATTGTTTTTGTGTTCGAACGGATGAACCCGTTGCCTACGTACCTCCCATCAAAGGTAAGGATCAAAACGCCGTAGTTCGGCTAAAAGATTTCCAAAAGGTTTGTGAGTTCAATTTTAAACAATAGCACTTGAGGCTTTTCATTATCAATGGGAGAAAACTCGACCAAGACCAACATCCACCATGCGAGGATAGCTTCGACGTACTAGAGGGGTTAACCCTGTTTTCAGTACGGAAGTCTTATAGTCGACTCACTAAGGATAGGGTGAGGTTTACATCAACCACCATGATAATTGAAACCTATGGCTAATGCATGAAAAGATTAACAATGGACAAAGCCAAAACAATTGAATGGGTGAAGTTAATTGATTATGATTATGAAAGTAGGGTCAAAATATGATTAAGATTGATTCAAAGAAGTATTATGAAATGGAGTTTGAAAAAGTCAAGGACTTGGGGTCCAGGTTTTTAATTTGAAAACATGAAGATGTTTGCACAATATCTATCTCAAGTTTGAAAGTAATGTGTGAAAAGGTTTAGGACATAATGGATGAATGGATGAAGATGGCATGTAAAACCTCCTAGAAGGTTCACCTCTTGAAATCATATAGAAGATGATTCAAGTGTGTCCTTTGGAATAGGTAGTGAGCGATAGCAAAATAAGCAAACAAATGATACCGGATGCCACTCAATGGTCTTACTCCAATCTCACAAACAAAAGCGGATACCGGATACCAATAGATGGATTTACACCAATCTCCTAAACAAAGAAACAAGGATGTCGGGAGCCAATAGATGGACTTATTCCAATCTCCTAAAACAAAACGAAACTTGGATACCGGATGCCAATCTGTCTGGGCTTATACCAATATCCAACATATGATCATAGGAAAGCAAAGGCCAACTTGCAGGGACTTACAATTGCATCCTCACATACAACAAATGCAAATGCATCAAGCAAAGAGAAGATGAGTGGCCAATGAGATGGTCTTATACTCACTTCCATATCATAGGAACAATGGCCAATGAATGGTCTTACAATTGTCCTCAATGGGCAAACAACAAAGATATGTCATAAAGACAGATGAAATGATCATGCACTAATGAGCAATTAATGATGATAAATGCACAGAGCATGCAAGCAGACATGTGTATATGAGGTAAGCAATCAATCAATTAAAGTCATTCAGCACACACTATAACCAAACAATCAGGCTCACACAAAGGGTTAGGCATTGAAGCCAACTGGAATAGGGTTAATGGTGCTCTTAACCTTGCCATTGAGGGGCTAAGGTGAAGCAGATGAAAAGATATGAGGGGTGTGCCTCATTGCTCTTATCCCTGGCCAGGGAGAGTATTTGAATATCAGAAGGTGTGGGAGTTCAGAAAGTAGGAACTCTCTCCACAGATTATTGACTCGATAGATCTTGGGTTTTTACTCACTATGCATCAACACATGTGGCGTGAGCAAGGTGAGTGACACACAGAATAGTAGGAGATAGGTTGCATATCTCTTGGGTTCTACCAATTGCCTTATTCAAAGGACTTTTCCTGCTTGGGACAAATGTAAACACACACAAGCATTGCCTCTTAAGGAGGACTTCAGACAATTGTCTGGCCAAGTAACAGGCCAGGTCTTCCAGACTACATGAAGAAAAAGGATTCTACCTCAATGCAAATTGCTTATCAAGCAAAGCAAAGCAAGTTCTTAAAGAACTATAAGCAACTAAAGGTACCTGAAACCAGTCAGACAACATCAGTATACAATTCAAAGTTAAATCAAAATAAGATAGGGATCAACAGTCAACACAATCAGTTAAATGTGCAATGCACAAGGCTCAAAGCATGTGAGCCAAGCAACCTACAAAACAAACAAGTTAGTCATGATAATCAATCAAGCTCAATCAATTTGTATTGATCTCTTTGGGTATTTGTTGCTTAACCTGAAACAACAAACTTAAACATGAGCAACATGACCACTAGGACAAGCCTAGGGTCAAAAAGAGATAAGAAAATCAAAACAGCAAGTGACAAGTGTCCAAAACCAAGTTCAAACAATCAAGAAACAAACTCAATTGGTTCCATGTTCATATCAATCATCATCATCATTTCATAAGCAAATTAGGTCAAAGCATGGCATATAGAAGCTCATAGAAGTCAACAGAATGATTTAGCTCAAAACCAATCTCAAACATTTCAATAAATTCTCAAATAATTCATGATCAAACATCATCCATAACATGATAAGCATATCAAATTTCAGCTCATTTGGATAAAGGGAAGTTGGTCAATGAAAATCATAAAGGCAAGGCAAGTTCAAGCAAGCTCAAAGAAGTCAACCAAACATACACCAACTTCAATAAATCATAAATCAGTGACAACATATGAGAAATGAATGGGACTAAAACCATGATGAACCTTAAGATGTCTACTAATCACATGTCAAATTTCAAGTCCATCCAATAATGCATGAGAATTTCACAAATCATATGAGAACATGTGTCACAAAAAGTCAACATATGACCAAACAGGGGAGAAATTATCAAACAAATAGGAAATGCCATCAATAATTCCATTAAAATTCACATGTAAACTAGACATCCACAAGTGACTTCATGCAAAAATTCAAACCAATTTGAGTTCAAGAAGCATGGTAATTAAAATCATGAAGTTGGACATGAATGGTGTGACACAAATTGTCACACCCCTATTCAAAAAATCACAACTCACAAACCAGCAATGATAAATTCACAAACTCTACACCAAAATCACCATGAACATGTCTAGTTTAAGCACAAAAAATTTGGGAAGCATTGGATAAAGTATCATCATTTCACAATCAATTTGGTAAGACATACATAAAATGGACACATATGACAAACCCTAGCACATTTTAAAATCCATACATGCAAAAAATCTGGAAAAATCATGATAAAAAACTAGAGATCAAGAGGATTATTTTGCAAAAAATCCCATCAAAATTGGATAAATATTGATTGGCTTATGATTTTTGAAAGATTAGTATACAAAGTGAAATAAAAATTAAAATAGAAAATGATTAATTAAATAATAAACACGGAATGGCAAACTTGTAATTTTCTGGTCAGTTAAATGGAACGCAGCGTTCCAATTAGAAGCGTGGCAACCGGCTATTGGTTCATGGCAATAAAACAGTCAATTTTCATGCAAAAACAAAAGCTAGCGACCAAACACGAATTCCAGCGGATCAAAACAAATTCTGGGTTGAATATTTCTAGGGTTCCTGGGCTGTTCATCGTGTTCATCAATGGGGGATGAACTTTTGTTCCAGATTTGGACAACAAGCATGCTAATCGAATCGTCTAACAACATACATCACAAATCCAACATTCATTTTCATTAAATCATGCTAACAAGAAAGAACAAAGCACAAACATATTCGAATGCCAAACTTTGAATCCATGTATCTCTCTCAATATGCAATCATTTTACACGATTTAAGGCTCAGAATAATCAGCATGGCAAGATCTTCATAAAGCATAGCATGATTTTGAAAAATGAGAGAGTCGAAAATCTTACCAGATTTGAAGAACAATGATGAAATGAGGTTGTTTGGCCGTGCAAAGTAGAAACAGATGCTCAACAAGGTTCCAGAAGATGAATGGAAGAAGGGTTCTAGCTCAACAAAGCTCCATTTTCCTCTAATCACAAGCTGCCATGGAAATGGCCAAGCATAACAGTTCCACGAATTGGCTTTACAGTTGTAAAACAAGGCTTGCAATGGCTTCCAATAAGATGGTGAATGATGGCACAAGGCACAGTAGCACGAGTTCCTTGAAGTTTTTTAGAAAAAGTTCAGATGAGCAAAAAGAGAGTTTGAGAGAAAAAGGAAATTTGATCTGTTTTGTGTAAGAGTGTGCTAGGGTTGTTCTGCAGAAAATGAAGTATATATATATGCTGTTTAATGTTGCTAATCATGGTTAATGAAGATGGTAATTAGTTTTGGCTTAAAATGAAGTGTTTTGGAAATTAATGAAATTCCACTTAAATGACAAGGGCATGTGCTACAGCTGCGAAATGGGCCTTAGACAAACTCCAAACTCAATTTCTGAACACTTTCAATTAGTAGAAATTGTTGGAAATGGCTAATTTGAAAGGTCATTTTTTCACCTCACTCATTTTTAATTCATGCCACTTGAAAAAGGCCATTTTGATTGGTGAATTTTTGGTGAATTGTGATGAAGGATTTGGATAGCATCAAATATGACTTGTAGCAAAAAACCTCACTCAATTTGGCCAAATGGTTTGGAAGATATGCCACTTTGAAGTTCAAAAATTCTTGAGAATGATTTGATCATAACTTGCCAACCATAAATGAGAAATGAGTGTTCTTGGACTTTTTGAAAATGGGAGAACAAGATATTCAACTTTCATGTTGGGAAAAAATTCATTTGAAGCTTGTATGATGATGTAATTTTGAGGATTAAGACTTTCCATTTTTGGCAAATTCCAATTACAGGTCAACTTTCTATTTTTGGAAATTTCTTGTCTGACTTCAAATTCTTCACTGTGGATGTTTGACATGTTATATGAGGCTTATATGGACATGAATGAGACCTCTCAAACCAATTCCCACCATCAAATCACTGATTAAATGCACAGTTGACCAAGGTTGACTTTGCTAGGGTTTTGGTTGACTGAACCATGTTCTGATGAATTCCAAACCCTAATCACCTGAGATCTTGATTCCAAATGATGTCAAAACTCATATGAACTCTTGATGAATGATCATGGTGCCCAAATTCTTCAAGAATGGCCATCATCTATCTCAATGACTGACTTTGACTGATTTGACCTAATTGGCTTCATCTGCAAGTAACATGGTTAGATGACAATATTTTTGTACCTTTGGTTAATAGAAAGATGAAAAGCAATGATATACAAATGCAATACATGCTTGGTGATCAAGAACCACACTCACAAGATACCCACCCACTAGGAGGGAAACAAAGGTGCACAAAGATCCTTGAGGCAATGATATGATATGATATGATATGGACCATGAGGGATCTTAGGGACAAAATTGGGGTCTTACAGAGCTTAATTTGAGGATCATTATCATGTTCATCTAAGTGGAAGTTACAAGATACATTGAGGATCTCTTATGAGACTTGTTTGATTGCTTTTGCCTTGTGCTTGCTTATTCCAAAGGATGGGATCTACTTGGATCATCTATATTATCTCAAGAGAGGAACTCCTAGTGTGGTTTCATTTCTTATCCCCCCACCTTTTTATTCTCTTTAGGACTTAACCTTCTTCATCTCTCCACCCTAACCCAAGCCAAAACACTTTTTGTGCAAACATCTGACTATTGTTTTCAACATTAGAAACCTAAGCCTTATGCTTTTGATTTTCAAACTTTCTTTTCATAAACACTCATTTTGAATTGAATCTTTAAGTCAACCTTGACCGTTTTTGTATATACTTCTAATTGGTAAATATAACCCATTCAAATGTGCTTTTTGTGGTTTCAATGATCACTTCTTAATCAATTTTTTTCATAACCTTTAGCTATTAGGTTTGAGTTATCTTTGTGGTAGATGTAATACTCACCTTTATCCTTAGTGATGGACAATGAGTCTTCCATGCTTATTATAGGGTTAACCCCTCACTAGCATGTTGAAGTTATCCTCACATGGTGGATTTGTGGTTTTAGGTTGAGTTTTCTCCCTTTGATAACAAAAGACCTTAAGGCTTTTGGACCAATCAATCCACTCATTTGTTTTGAGATTTTTACCCCGAACTACGAGGTTTTAATCCTAATCTTTTTATAAGAGGGTACGTAGGCAATGGGTTTATCCATCCAAACACAAAATGTAAATAACTTGTATATTCTTTTCTCATCTCTTCAATCATGTTTGCACAAATAAAATTTTCACAAAACAATAACCTTCACAAGCATGAAAAGGGCTCCCTAGGAGTACCTAGGATGTTTTGGGTGCCTAACACCTTCCCATTGCATAACCAACCCCCTTACCCAGATCTCTGTTTCTTTTACTAGTTTTTGTTAAAACTTTTAGGTTTTTGTTCGCTTTCTAACCATTCCTCTGGATAAATAGAAGTGCGGTGGCGACTCGACTTTGTATGATTTACCTTGGATTTAGTCAATATCTCCAATGGTAACGAATACACCGCTAAAGAAAAGTGGCGACTCTGCTGGGGACAAAATCCCTAGTGGGTTTTGCCAACTTTTCACACTTGTTGTATTATATTTGTTTTGTGACATATTTTTGTGCAATTTGGGATTACTGTATTGTATGTAATGATTGAATTGCTTGATATATTAATTCCTTGTGTGCTTGGTGATCTTTGTGAGATGAGTTCTATACCCGAACTCGAGTGCACTTAGGATAGGAGAATGGCATAGTCTCGTTGACTTGTGTGGAGTTATTCCTTAGCAAGTTGACTTGCGAGTCTATTCACTTGGTGGAGGTCATGTTGGGATTAATAATGTCACACAAGTAAGTTGTGGTTAGACATTACTCTTTCCAATATAGACCTTAGAAGCCAAGGACCTTAGTTTACCAAACCCATCTTGGCCTATTTTTAGGATGTAGTGCGGAAGTCGTTCAAATGTAAGATTTGATACGATTGTTACGCGATACTACACTCATAAGAGTCTCTCTTGAGAATATTTTTGGAATACGAGTAGTCGTTTCTCCGATAATATCCGAAAGATGGGATGATGACTATGGGAACCTCTTGTAGAACATGTTTGGCCGGTTTAAACCCTAGTACATTCCCTTTGGGTGGTTCTTAACCGAGACTTCATGCTCGTGACTTGCAACAAACCCTTGATTCATGGTTGATCCGTTCATATGGCCTTAATATCAATGGAACTTGGGTGTTGATAAGGTGTAAACCATAATCCACCAAAATGGATGATTGATATTAAGGATGATATGATCCATCCCATGACCTTTGTTTGGTGTGTTTTGCTTGATCCTTGAGTGTGATTGTTGCATTCATGCATTCATGCATCCATCTGCATCCATATCATCAATAATAAAAGAAATTTTCAAGGAACTTAAGGGGTTTATTTGCAAAATTTTCAGACATGGAAAGACAAAGAAGGAATACAAAGAAGTATAGCTTCAGGCAACCAGATTTGAAAGAGTTAAGGAATCCGACATCCTATGTATTAGATCCCTTGGGTTTCAAAGCTCGTTTTGGGAAGCTTCTTCCTCTTCTGACTACTCAGGTGGATGAAGGGTTGATGAGCGTATTGGTGCAGTTTTATGATCCTCTGTACCGTTGCTTCACGTTTCTGGACTTCCAGCTTTTGCCTACCCTTGAGGAGTATGCCTATCTTGTGGGTATACCTATCCTGGATCAGTTGTCGTTCAGTGGCTTGGAGAGTATTCCTACTTCTCAAGAGATAGCTGACATGTTGCACATAGATGAATCTCTGGTTGGTGCTCATATGACTACCAAAGGTGGAATTCAAGGTCTCCCTTCTGAGTTCCTCATTGCTCAAGCTACTGTTTATGGGAAGGCCATGAGTGAGGACGCCTTTGAGGCTATATTTGTACTTCTCATCTATGGGTTGGTATTGTTCCCCAACATCGACAAGTTTGTGGATGTGAACGCTATTAGGATCTTCTCTGCTCTTAATCCCGTTCCGACTCTGTTGGGTGATACATATTTCTCTTTGCATATGAGGAATGCGAAGGGTGGTGGTGCCATTGTGTGTTGTTTGCCTCTGTTGTATAAGTGGTTTATTTCTCACTTACCTCAGACGGTCGCCTTCAAGGAGAACAAGGGATGTCTACGGTGGTCCACGAGACTTATGTCTCTCACTAATGATGATATCTCTTGGTATAACCGTGTATATGATGGTGTACAGATTATTGATTCTTGTGGTGAATTCTCCAATGTACCTCTTCTTGGTACATGTGGTGGGATTAACTACAACCCTGTTTTAGCACGTCGTCAGCTTGGGTTCCCCCTAAAGGATAAACCTAATAACATTCTGTTAGAGGGTGTGTTCTTTCAGGAGGGTAAAGATCCCCAAGGCTTGAAGGGCAGAATGGTTCGCGCTTGGCGCAAGGTTCATAGGAAAGGAAGGAAGGAGTTAGGTCCTAAGAATTGCATTGCTTTGGAGCCTTACACTGCTTGGGTAAGGAAGAGAGAATCTGAGTATCTCATGCCTTATGAATATCCGAGACCTACACCTTTGATTGTGGTTGGGCCTTCAACCCTCCCTAATCAAGGAGTAGAGGAGTTGAGAGACGAAGACCTATCACGTGCCTGGATCCGTGAAAGGGAAGAGTTACTTCAGCAGGTTAAGAAGAAGGATGCTTTGATAGAGTTCCTCGAGCATCAGGTTATTGATGATCCTAATGATGCATAGACTTCTCTACTTCCTCAGTCTTCCAAGTTTTGGAAGAGGAAGTATGACCGACTCGCCAAGGAAAAGGCAGATATGGAGGCAGCTTATGAGAGAGAGGTGAAGAGGCTTCGTGCAGCTTATCTTCCTGTGTCCCGAGCATTAGATGATTGTTTCTAGAGATCCATAGGATGATTATTTTCATTTTCTCTTGTACATGATTGACAATGATGTACTTCTTTTCCCTGATATTATTTGATGAGATATTTCCATATGCAATAAAATGCTTAATATTTCCAAAATTTGCAAATAAAACCCTAAGAGTTCCTTTGAAATAAAAACAAATCATATGCACAAGCGTTGCATGCATCATATGCATAAGCAGGTTTTGTTCCCGGCTTCTGGTCTTGTGGTCTAACTCTGTGTTCTTCATTTATTTTGAAGACAAGCTGACTCACCGGTACTACACTAGAGCCAACTCTGCAAGACTGATGGATCATCTAGAGCAAGAGAACCGTGAACTCAAGGAGGAAGTCGCCAGACTAAGTGCTTTTGATGGAATCATTCCTGGTTAGCCACTTGTCTTCCTTCTCGTACATAGATGTTGAGGATGAAGTTGGAACTCCTTTCAAAGCTTTATCTATAGCGGAGCCTGTCGAGAAGAGAACTTCTTCATTTACTTCCTATAGAGATGTGAAATTGGCCATTGAGTGTGGTTCAATTGCTGGTCTAGGAAAAATGATTGAGCTGGAAGACAACAAGTCTCGGGCTGGCATAGGATTTTCTTCTGGGGTCTTCAATGAGAAAGGGATGTTCAAGAGTGGAGGTTTCATCCACACTGGTCAGGAGGAGGAAGCTGATGCTGTCTTGGAAGAGGATGTAGAGGATTCCGACAATTTTGTCATCCCTGGAGGGATCTGCAACAATTGGGTCGCTGTGGATATTCCTACAGTTGTCCACAAGTCAGCGTAATGATCACTTTGTTTAAAAACCCTTCTCCCATGCCAAAAGGAGAAGTGATGACATTGTTGGCAACATAAATACAATGATATTTTCATTCAATAAATTCATGTTAAATGTTTGTTTTTCCAATTATTTTCCCTTTTCGCTTTTCGCATGAAATTGGTGATCACATAAAACCCTAAAAAAGAATAAAATCAATCTTTTCATCTGCATAATGATTTGCCTTGTTTGATTTCTAAAAAGCTTTCATATCTAAAATCATTATGCAGGTTGATTTCTAGACCCATTGAACATAATGATCCAACGCCATCTCCCAATTTTGAATTCCCTGTATTTGAGGCAGAGGGAGATGATGTTGAAGAGATTCCTGACGAGATTACCCGTCTACTTGAGCATGAAAAGAATATCATTCAGCCGCATCTTGAGAATCTGGAAACAGTCAACTTGGGGTCTGAAGATTGTGTGCGAGAAGTGAAGATTGGGGCACTCCTGGAAGAATCAGTTAAGAAGGGGTTGATTGAATTGCTACGAGAATATGTCGATATCTTTGCTTGGTCGTATGAAGACATGTCTGGTCTAGATACAGATATTGTGCAACATTTCCTGCCCTTGAAGCCTGAGTGCGTGCCTGTGAAGCAGAAGCTCAGAAGAACTCATCCTGATATGGCAGTGAAGATCAAAGAGGAAGTTCAGAAGCAAATTGATGCGGGGTTTCTGGGCTCTTCTACATATCCTCAATGGGTGGCCAATATTGTGTCCGTGCCTAAGAAAGATGGAAAAGTCTGAATGTGTGTGGATTATAGAGATTTGAATAAAGCTAGTCCGAAAGATGATTTCCCTATACCACATATTGATATGTTGGTAGACAATACAGCTAAATTCAATGTCTTCTCATTTATGGATGGATTTTCCGGATATAATCAGATTAAAATGGCACCCGAGGATATGGAGAAGACAACATTCATCACACCTTGGGGAACCTTCTGTTATCGAGTGATGCCCTTTGGTTTGAAGAACGCCGGAGCCACGTATCAACAAGCTATGACTACCTTGTTTCATGATATGATGCACAAGGAGATTGAGGTATATGTTGATGATATGATTGCTAAGTCGAGAACGGAAGTTGAACATGTAGAGCACTTGGTGAAGCTTTTTCAGCGTTTGAGGAAGTTCAAGCTTCGTCTGAATCCCAACAAGTGTACATTTGGAGTCTGTTCTGGCAAGTTATTGGGATTTATTGTCAGTGAAAGAGGTATTGAGGTTGATCCTTCAAAGGTCAAAGCAATACAAGAGATGTCTGCGCCCAAAACTGAAAAGCAAGTCCGAGGTTTTCTTGGCCGCTTGAATTATATTTCCAGATTCATATCCCACATGACTGCCACATGTGCGCCGATATTCAAGCTCCTCCGGAAAGATCAGTCTCATGATTGGACCGAGGATTGCCATAAAGCTTTCGATAGTATCAAAGAGTATCTGTCTGAACCTCCAATCCTGTCTCCGCCTGTAGAAGGAAGACCTTTGATCATGTATCTGACAGTTCTTGAAGACTCGATGGGTTGTGTACTTGGTCAGCAAGATGAATCAGGAAAGAAAGAATATGCTATTTACTACCTGAGTAAGAAGTTCACTGATTGTGAGTCTCGATACTCAATGCTTGAGAAGACATGATGTGTTTTGGCTTGGGCCGCTAAGCGTTTACGCCAGTATATGTTAAATCATACAACTTGGTTGATATCCAGAATATACCCAATCAAGTATATATTTGAGAAGCCTGCTTTAACTAGGAGGATTGCCCGTTGGCAGATGTTGGTATCTGAGTATGATATTGAGTATCGAGCTCAGAAGGCTATCAAAGGTAGTATCTTGGCTGACCACTTGGTACACCAGCCAATTGAGGATCATCAGTCAGTTCAGTACGACTTCCCAGATGAGGAGATTATGTATTTGAAGATGAAAGATTGTGATGAGCCTACACTAGATGAAGGGCCAGAGCCTGGTTCCTGAGGGAGTATGGTATTTGATGGCGCTGTAAATCAGTACAGAAATGGTATTGGGGCAGTAATCATTACTCCTCAGGGCACACATATTCCTTTTATAGTAAGGCTAAATTTCAAATGCACGAATAATATGGTTGAGTATGAGGCCTGTATTATGGGATTGGAAGAATGCATTGATCTAAGGATCAAGCATCTTGATGTTTATGGTGATTCGGCCCTCGTTGTCAATCAGATTAAGGGTGAATGGGAAACGAAACAGCCTGGTCTCATTCCATATAGAGATTATGCGAGGAGGATTTCAACGTTCTCTACTGAGGTTGACTTCCATCATATTCCTCGAGATGATAATCGGATGGCAGATGCTCTTGCTACGCTTGCTTCGATGATTATGGTTAAATATTGGAATGAAGTTCCAAATATCACTGTGATGCGCTTGGATAGACCAACTCATGTATTTGCAGTCGAAGAAGTGAAAGATGATAAGCCATGGTATTATGACATCAAGTGCTTCCTTCAGAACCAGATTTACCCGCCTGGGGCATCTGTGAAAGATAGGAAGACTTTGAGGAGATTATCAGGCAGTTTCTACCTCAATGGCGAAGTGCTTTATAAGAGAAATTTTGACATGGTTCTGATCAGATACGTGGATAGACACGAAGCAAACTTGTTAATGACTGAGGTCCATGAATGTTCATTTGGTACCCATTCCAATGGACATGCCATGGCTAGAAAGATGTTGAGAGCAAGCTACTATTGGCTGACAATGGAGTCTAACTGCTGCAAATATGTGAAGAAATGCCATAAGTGTCAAATTTACGCGGATAAGATTCATATTCCCCCGACACTTCTGAATATAATTTCATCACCATGGCCTTTCTCTATGTGGGAAATTGACATGATTGGCATGATTGAGCCGAAAGCGTCTAATGGACACAGGTTTATTCTCGTAGCAATTGATTACTTCACTAAGTGGGTTGAAGCGGCATCGTATGCAAATGTGACCAGACAGGTGGTTGTGAAGTTTATCAAGAATCAACTCATATGTCGTTATGGTGTGCCAGATAAGATCATTACTGATAATGGATCTAACTTGAACAATAAGATGATGAAAGAGTTGTGTAATGAGTTCAAGATTGCACACCATAATTCTTCTCCTTATAGACCCATGATGAATGGGGTTGTTGAAGCTGCTAATAAGAATATCAAGAAGATTATCCAAAAGATGGTTGTTACGTACAAAGATTGGCATGAGATGCTGCCATTTGCTTTGCATAGATATCATACATCTGTCCGCACTTCAACAGGGGCAACCCCTTTCTCTCTTGTTTATGGCATGGAGGCTGTACTCCCAGTAGAGGTGGAGATCCCATCAATGAGTGTCTTGATGGAGGCCAAGTTGATTGATGCTGAATGGGTTCAGAGTCGTTATGACCAATTGAATTTGATTAAAGAGAAGAGATTGACTGCCATGTGTCATGGTCAGTCGTATCAGTAGAGAATGAAGAAATCTTTTGATAAGAAGGTCAAGCCTCGTGTGTTCCGAGAAGGTGACCTCGTGCTCAAGAAAGTCTTGTCTTTCGCGCCCGATTCCAGGGGTAAGTGGACTCCAAACTATGAAGGTCCATATGTTGTTAAGAGAGCCTTTTCAGGCGGTGCTTTGATACTTACAACTATGGATGGGGAGGATTTCACTCGTCCTGTGAATTCAGATGCAGTCAAGAAATACTTCGCCTAAAAATAAAAACAGAATAGCTCGCTAAGTTGAAAACCCGAAAGGGCGGCTTAGGCAAAAATGAGCGTCTCGGTGGATTGAGAACCCGAAAGGGCGATCCAGACAAAAGTTAGAGACATGAAAAAAATGAATATATGCATCCCGCTAGATTGAGTACCTCATCCTGGGGCAATCTAGGCAAAAATTAGGGATTTGGCAAGTAACTGCATCCTGACAAGACTGCGTTCTACAACTGTCGTTCGTCAGAGATTCTTGTTCATTCGTCGTCAACTGAAGCTTCGAATACATCGAATTCAGAATTGGTGGAGAAATGTTCATTATGTTCAATGTAGCCCTTTTCCAATATATATCACCAATTTCAAATTTGTAAAGATCTATGGAGTCTTGCCATGTGCAGACTACCATTCCATCAAACGAATTTGAGCCTTTATCTAATTATTTGCACTCTTATTTGTTTCTATTCAACAAATGTTTTGCATGTTTTAATTGAGAAAATATCATTTTCACAAATTGTTTTTAAACAAAGTGAACATTCACAATGATGAAAGGATACTTAAGAGATCCTCGGTGCTCTCCCAAGGGTGGCATGATTTCCAACAGGGTAAGACATTTGTTCATATCCCTGGCATGATTGTATCCTCTTCTCCAGAATGTGTTGTGGTTAAATCCCACAGAGCAGAGTGTTTGTTGAGGTTATTCACCTCCCCTCCCTTCAGCAGAGCAGTGGTCTTCCCTCCTCAGCAGATGTGTCCTCTTTGGAAGGTTCGGTATTTGGTGGTTGATCCCCAGAATTCCTTCATTTCCTCAGATAGATCCCCAGCAGAGTTGTTGGTGTGTTGGATCTTATCTATGATGATGTTATCCCCTGCAAAGATATTGTTGTTTCCTGGTATCTCTGATCCCCAAGAGAGTTGTTGGTGTGGTGGATTTTATCTGTGATGGTTTATCCCCGAGTGGTATGCTTGTTGAGAGGTTTGCCACTCTCCCCTTCAGTGGAAGAGCGTTTTATTTTCTCCTCAGCAAGTGTGATTTCCTTGGTGAGTTTGGTACTTGGTGTCGAATCACCAGTTCCCCCTTATCTCCCTCAGATGGATTCCCCAATAGAGTTGCTCTTGTGGCAGTTTCTGCCTGTGCAATGAACTTTTTTCCCAGCTGAGACTGATGATTCATCCCTGCAGAGATATTGTTATCTCTGATCCCTGGCAGATTGGATATTCTCCGGTGATCCTGGCTTTCTCTCTTGAGATGTAGTACCGGGTGGTTGATTCTTAGACCTGTGTGTGTTAAATATGTCTGTTTGTCAACATTCATCATACATAAATCACGCATATACATGCATAATTATAACATTCAGATATTCATGTTGCATTCTTTGCCATATATCTATTGTTTGTCTCCTGCTATTTGGTTATATATATTTCCCAAGCAGATGTCGGTGTCTGATCTCTCCATATAGAGTCAGCCCCATAAGCAGAAAGTGTTTATCTTTCCTTCCGCATTCCCCACTGAGTTATATCCTCGTGGACGACGGTTGTTTCCGCTTCCTCCCAACATATATATTGGGATGGGTTCCCCTATTGAGTTATATCCTCATTAGGATGAGCCTCGATTCAGTTTGCCTTTTTGGTTTGATCCTAAATTGGCCTCTTGTGACTGTCTCTGGTGTTTCCCTGTGGTAAATGAATAATTGTTCAGTAATTAGTAATTATTCACCTTATCCTCAACGGAGTTTGTGGTTTTCTACCCTTATACTGGTAGTTGTAAACCCTTTTTCTCCCCTTTGCAGAGTTAACCATTGTTGTTCATCCTAGTTGATGACGGTTACTCTTCCGTGGTTTTCTACCCAGTATCCGGTAGATGTAATCCCCTCTTTGACGGTTATCATTATCCAATATTCGGTATTGATATTCCCTCCTTCTTTTGGATAACTGCTCTAATTAAGCAATTTTATCCCCGGCGGGTCCTCTTTCATTTACCGTTTGCCGGTAATGTTTGTTGCTCCCCTTGATTGGCCATCATTATATACCTGGTTTTGGTATCTCGATGTCTTCTTCTTTGACGGTTATCATTATCCAATATTCGGTGATAATATTCCCTCGTTTGCTTGGATAGTTACCCTGTATATGCAATTTATCCCCAACGGATCAGCTTTCGTTTACCCTTTTGTTGTTGGTAACGTCTGTTTCCCTCCTTGATTGGTCATCATTATATACCCAGTTTTGGTATCCCGATGCCTTTCTTGTCGGTTGATTTATCCTTTATTAACCTAGTAACCGGTTGTGGATAATCTTCCATGCGAGTATATTATCTACGTTTTGACGGCAATAGATAAAATATCTCATGCACTCTTTGGTCGAAGCCTTTTGTTCTTCCTCAGTAGAGTAAGATTCGTATTCCCTTTGCGGAATCGAATGTCCATCCTATAATCGAGTTTGCTTTTAGCCCTCTTTTGGATGATGAGTGTCTTGGGAATATTCCCCAATTCACGCCTCGGTTGATTTATCCTTTGTTAACCCAGTAACCGGTTATGGATAATCTTCCATGCGAGTATATTATCTACGTTTTGACGGCAATAGATAATATATCTCATGCACTCTTTGGTCGAAGCCTTTTGTTCTTCCCCAGTAGAGTAAGATTCGTATTCCCTTTGTGGAATCGAATGTCCATCCTATAATCAAGTTTGCTTTTAGCTCTCTTTTGGATGATGAGTGTCTTGGGAATATTCCCCAATTCACGCCTCGGTTGATTTATCCTTTATTAACTCAATAACCGGTTGTGGATAATCTTCCATGTGAGTATATTATCTATGTTTTTACGGTAATAGATAATATATCTCATGCACTCTTTGGTCGAAGCCTTTTGTTCTTCCCCAGTAGAGTAAGATTCGTATTCCCTTAGCGAAATAGAATGTCCATCCTATAATCAAGTTTGCTTTTAGCTCTCTTTTGGATGATGAGTGTCTTGGGAATATTCCCCAATTCACGCCTCGGTTGATTTATCCTTTATTAACCCAGTAACCGGTTGTGGATAATCTTCCATGCGAGTATATTATCTACGTTATGACGGCAATAGATAATATATCTCATGCGCTCTTCGGTCGAAGCCTTTTGTTCTTCCCCAATCGAGTAAGATTCGTATTCCCTTTGCGGAATCGAATGTCCATCCTATAATCAAGTTTGCGTTCTGCTCTCTTTTGGATGATGAGTGTCTTGGGAATATTCCCCAATTCACGCCTCGGTTGATTTATCCTTTATTAACCCAGTAACCGGTTGTGGATAATCTTCCATGCGAGTATATTATCTACGTTTTGACGGCAATAGATAATATATCTCATGCGCTCTTCGGTCGAAGCCTTTTGTTCTTCCCCAGTCGAGTAAGATTCATATTCCCTTTGCGGAATCGAATGTCCATCCTATAATCAAGTTTGCGTTCTGCTCTCTTTTGGGTGATGAGTGTTTCGGGAATATTCCCCAATTCACGCTTTGGTTGGTCACCTATTATATGCCCAGTAACCGGTATCCCTGGTGTTCCTTCCTTCTGCTCCCTATTATGACTTTGGTCCCCTGTGGAGTCAAATTTTCCTGAGTTGAGATATACCTTTTTAAGTCTTCCTTAGATGTTTTGAAGTTTTGATATCTTTCACCCTTATACCGGTCTTAGATATTCATTCTTCCCGAGCTTGTTGTTCTCTCACCCTTATACCGGTGATCAGATCACATGACTCGTTGAGCTTGTTACCCAGTAACCGGTAACACCTCATCCCGCTGCTCCCCCAGGAGAGTCTTTTTTAAGACATCCCCAGCGAAGTCCCCTAGTGGATTGTTTTGTCCGGATTTTTATCTGAAGTATCCATTGCGGATAGTTTTGATGTGTTGGCATATTCCCCAATACATGCATTTTCCCCGGCAGGGATATTTTATTCAAATCTTTCCCCAGCCTGAGTCCGGATTTTTATCCGAAGTATCCATTGCGGATAGTTTTGTTGTATTGGCATATTCCCTAATACATGCATCTTTGAGTCAGTTCGAGTCTTTCCAATGGATTTATTCTCTTTGGAGACTCTTTTTCCCCAGCTTCAAGTCGTGACCTGCTCATGCATTTCTTTCTTATCCCCATGAGAGTCCCCGGTAGAGTCTTTATCCCTAGTGAGTGTATTACTCATATGGATTGTCAGTTTCTTCCGATGTCTTTTCTTCTTTGTGGACACATATCCCCACAGAGTTTGTTTGTTTCGCATACATACATTTGCATTATGAGGTCTCTTATGGACCAAAATTTGTCTCTTTGTTATTATATAAGCCCATTCTACCTCGTCGAGACGAAGATTTTAACCTTCACTTCTCCGGCTAGAATGACCTTAAATAGGAGCATCTGTAAGACCCCAATTTTGTCCCTAAGATCCCTCATGGCATCATAACATTGCATTGCATAGCCTCAAGGATCATTGAGCATCTTGGCTCCCTTTCCCTTTGGGTAGGGATCTCTTGTGAGTGGTTTGAGATCACCAGGCATGCTTGAATTGTATATCATTACTTTTCTCATTTTGTTTACTAACCAAAAGCACAAAAATATGTCATTAACATTTTGTTTGTAGCTTAAGCAATCACCAGGTCAAGAGCTTCAAGAAAATCCTTTGTACAAAGAGTTGAGGTATTTTCTTAGGATGAGGATCACATGATTATTATAAGGAGCTTACATGAGCTAGGGTTTCATTTTGAAGCAATTTCACCAAGTGGTATGAGCTCAAGCTAATCAAGACATTTCAAGGTCATCTGAAGACCAAAAGTCAACTGTGCAGCCAACTGAGGACTTTGAGGTGGGGAAATGAGTTGAGACACCTCAATCATGTTCAAATGGGGCCTATTCATCATTCTTAACATCCATCTTGAAGATTCAAAGGTCATGGCAAAAGTTACTAAAAATGGAAAATGACCTATAATTCAAAGTTTCCAAATTTGGCAAGTTTTTAGTCTACATTCAACTTGACTTGTCAATGTCAAATAAGTTTCAAATGGATTTTTGGTGAACATTAAAGTTGTATATCTTTGTCTCCCCTTTTCAAAAAGTCCTAATTCATGTCCATATGACGAATGGTTGAGAAGTTATGGTCATTTGATCACAAGGTGTACATGGAAATTCAAAATGGCCTAACGTTTGATACAATGCTCCAATTTGATTCATTCTTTTTGCAAAATGCTCCTCATGGGCAAGGCCTCTCAAAATGACATTATTTGGCTCAATTATGCAAAGGAATCATGGCCAAGAGTTCATTATTTCACACATGTTCATTTTGGAAGCAAATATTCATAATTCATTTTTGGCTTAAGGTGCAAGCAAACCAACACTTCAAGCATGACCATTGGATGATTTTGAGTGGATTCAGACCCTTACATGGGAAAGAGCACGTGGATTATGGCTTCGTGAGCTCAATGTGCATTTTTGCAAATTACTTCATAACTCCTTAATCATGATTAACCATTGGCTTAAGTGATTAGCAATGTGATTAGCATGGAGTATATAAGCTGAAACCCTGATCATAACTGCATAACATAACTTTTTCAGATCAAAAATTCAAGAATTCTCTCAAATTTCTCTCTCTTCGAATTTTCAATTTCTTCACACAAACACCAAAAATTCTTGTAGATTCTTGATCATCATGCTTCATTGAGCAAGAATCAACCACTGTTTTGAGCAATTCAGCTAGGTTTCGAACAGTTCATGTGCAATCTCATGTTGATGGAAGTTGGAAATTGAGGAAGATTCAAGTGGTTTCAACTGATTCTCTTTGCACAAAGCTTCAAGGCAAGGTCAAAGGAGTAGATCTGGAGCATTAGAGCTTGAGAGATCGTGAATTCAAGAAGCTCCAATTTCAGGTGAGTTGAAATTCATCCTCTCCTTTTGTTGTTTTATGTTCATATATGTGAAGATCATGTTGCATAGGTTATGTAGATATGTTTAGAATTGATTTTGGTTGAGTATTGAGGTAGTTAGGTTAACTGTAAGTTTAGATCTGAATAATGTTTTGCCTCGATCTGGAAAATCCATGAGGAATTAGGAGATTTGGATTGCATATTTGGAATCTCCATGGAAAACTGGTTCGAATGATGTATGCATCTTGAATTTTTGGAAATTTTTTTGGTTGGAGCCGCCGTGCATGTCGTCGTAGAAGACGACCGGAGACTGTAGCTCCGGCGTCTGTTATTCCTAGGGTTTATGCTGATGTGTTGCCATGTATGCGCTTGCGTGTGAGATCCATTGGTTGAGATTGCTTTGACCAGGCCGCGTGTGCTTTGAAAAGCTGATTGAGCGTGCTGATTGTATTTAGTGAAACGGTGTGTTTCGCTTTTTAAATGTGGAACATTGATTGCCATGCGCGCCAAGATCCAACGGTGTCGCAACGCGAAAAACAACTGGCGGAAAAAAACAGTTTACAGAGCCGCCACCGACGTTATTCATCCTATGACGAAAAGGAAGCGTAGACTAACTTAAGAAAGAGAAAGGAACGGTCTTACGACCAGAGATTGTAAGGTACCGGAGTCGGTTATGCAAGGGGAAGGTATTAGCACCCCTCACGTCCGTTGTACTCGACGGGATCCACGCTCAAAAGAATAGGAAAAGAATAGAATAAGGTTGCTAATAAACTGCTCAAAGAAATTGCACACACTGGAATAATAAACAGGTGAAAGAAAATGGAGGAAGGGGACTCGGCAGGATGTCGCATCCTGGGCCTACGTAGTTTGTCAGAAACAAACATCAGAGTCAACGTAGTTCAGGGAAAAGGGAGACATGCTCGCTAAGACATCGCGTTCTATGCCTACGTATCTTCTCTATCCAGAGAAGAATCAGAGCACCCGTAGCTCGGCTAACGCACGCCGAAACAAAACACCAAAAAGAGACGCTGAGACGTCAAAAGAAACACTCAAAAGGAAACAGAATGCCAATACATGGACTTATATCCGACTCCAAACAAACAACACAAACAAGGAAACAGAATGCCAATATATGGACTTACATCCAACTCCAAACAATAACCAAACAAAAGGAAACAGAATGCCAATACATGGACTTACACCCGACTCCTAACAAAAACCCCACAAAAGGAAACAGAATGCCAATACATGGACTTATATCCGACTCCTAACAACAACAAACGCTAACCAGCGTACACCAAAGAAAAAGGTTCTAAGAACGAACCTCAACAATGTAAACAGATATCCAAAGATGAACCCCGATGAGTGAAAACCGTCACAAATGAACCCCAAAGATGATAACCATCATCACAAATGAACCCCAAGTGAGTAACAACCGTCACAAATGAACCCCCAAGCGTGAACCCCAATTCATCATAGGTGAACCCCAAATGATAACAGATGAAAACCTCAAGGTATAAACATACCACACACGCACACGTTGAACAAACGAATACTCACACCAAAGGAAACAAAGGAAAGGGTGACCACACACAAAAAACAAAAACAAAAAGAAAAGGTTGCCCGGAGAGATCTCGCTCAATCTCCTGCCTACGTATCTCATCTGGTATGAGAATCAGAGCGACGTAGTTCCCCTTAACAGGGGAATAACACTCTCCTAACCAGACACCAGGGAAACAACAAACTAAAAGGGAGACTGACTCGAGCCTAATAGTTGTCATGCAAACAATAATCCCTAAGTTGAGGTCTCTAACATGCATCCTACTTCCTCAAAAGTCAATCAAACAACTCCTACAGAAATGGAGATGAGAAGAGGAAAACAGATAAAAACACTAACATAAGTGAACAAGCATCACTCACTATATACAAACAAGAGGCTCAAACAATGGGTAGGCTTTAGTCAAGAGGGGTCATATCAACATCGACAAACAAGCCAAACTGTACAAAGGTAGTTTGTAGCTCTTAACCACTAACATTGAGAGTTAGGGTGAAGCTGATCAAAGATGGTAATGAGGATGAGATCTCATGCTCTTAACCCTGGCCTGGGTGAGCTCATGATAAAGAAAGCGTGGGGATCCAGAAAGAGGGACCCTATTCCACTTGACAGACACTGTACAAAGATCTTGGGTACATGTTCTAGAGCATCAGTACGTAGTGCGAGCATAAAGAACGACTCACTGAATAACAGGGGATTGACTGCTAATCCCTTCTATCTGTCAATTGCCTCTTCACTTAGGAGGACTTATCAAGTAGCACATGCCTCACTTGGAGGTCTTTGGCACAAATGTAAACAAACACAATCAGAGCCTCATAAGGAGGACTTCAGCCAAAATGCCTGCCAAAAAGGTGACAGGACTTCCAGACTACATGGAGTAAGAGGGCTAAACTACCTCAGTGGTGTATCAACCACACTCCAAAGCTCAAACAAGAGCTAAAAGCTAGCAACTAATGTACCTGTACAAAAGCTTAAACAGTTAATATCTCAATTAGAAAACCAACGGACAAACAATGGAACCATCCAACAGTTATACACAATGCAAGGCACAAGTGCAAGCACTCAAATGAGTTCATCACATCAATTGACCTACAAAACAACAATAGTTAGTACTCAAAGGTATTTTCATCTCACAAGGTGAGACCAAATCCAACCATCAATGCTAAATGTCCAAACCTGAAACACAAAGCACAATTAGATTATGTACAAAACACTAGTACAAAGACTAGGTTCAAAACCAAATCAAATGATCAAAACAGAAGTCAATCTTTCACATATTGCACATTCAAACATTCAATAAAATGTCCTCAAAAGGACCAACATCAATGCACAACGCAAATGCATCAAATGATCAATGTAAAGCAAAGGCAAGCAAGTGTACACAAAATGGACAATCAAATTAGAAAATCCAAATCAAAACAGAAATGCATCCAATGGCTATGAAATTTTTTATGTAAGCTACTCATTTTATGAATAAGCATCATGTAAAAAATCAAATCCAGAAGAGTTCAAATGATAAGTAAACAAAAATGCACAAATGCAATGCCCAAAATGTGACACAAATTGTCACATTACATCTTCATGTGTCAAAACAGTGATATCATATGATAAAAATTCCAAAACAAAGCTCAAAAATCATATCACATGTGAGGATCAAGCACACCAAATTTCAGATCAATCGGATCAACACATAGCATTTCACAAGGCATTTATCATGACATATCAATTTGGCATAAGGTTCAATCAAAAAATCACCATTAAAAATCCAGAATCAAACAAATCATGAAATAAATCCTATAAAAAACTAGAGATCAAAACAAGAATGTGAAAAAAAATTGGACTCAATTTGGACTATTCTACTATTTTTTATGATTTTTTCAAATGAACAAAATAATATGAAATAATGAAATGAAATGGAGGGAAAACAAAATTTGAATAAAATTCAGAAGACGCATGAGCCAGGAATCGAACACACGCTCTAAGGATCCAAAGCGCTCAAGCCAAAACACAGCGCATCATTTAATATGTGGCAGCCACATAAGCGAGTCAAAGCTCGCGTGGCCTGGTCAAGCGAGCCAAGCCAATATAACAGCCATGCCAGCGCTCACGTGGAAGCGTACGTGGACAAAACCCTAGGCAACATAACCAGACGCCGGAACAGTAGTTCCGATCGTCTTCTCCGGCCGTCTCCGGCGGAGATGCAACAAAATTTTTCCAGATTTCATCGAGCCTTATACCAATCGAAAGCTCTTCTCACGTAGATCACAAATATCACATCAAATCAACCTAAATCAACCTAGAATTCACGGATCGAAGCAAAACATTTTGGATATCCAAACTTTAAATCAACATATCAAGCTCATTTTTCATTCGTTTTCAAAACTAAACATATCAGTACTCCCTACACAAGGAGATCTACACAATTATGGCAAGAAAATAGCAAAAGAAGAGGACGAAATTTTCACCTACTTGAAATGGCAGTGACTGTACGCGTGTGTTCAAGCTCTCTCCAGCTCCAGATCAACTTCTCTATACTTGCTTTGAAGCTTTGAACAAGAATCAACAATTGAAACAGCTTGAATCTAGCTCAATTTCAGAAATCCATAGCCATGAGTTTGCACTTGAACTGCACGAATCTGGACTGAATTGATCAAAGTAATGGTTGAATCTTGATCAATGAAGGATGATGATCAAGATTATGCAATAAAATCTGGTGTTTGTGTGAAGAATTGAGAGATTCGAAGAGAGAGAAAAATTGGAGGGAATGTGAAATTTCAGATCTGAAATGCTTCTCCTCTGTAAAACAGTTATGATTTGGCTTATATACTCCTTGTTAATGATGCTGTTAATCACAATTTGCATTGGCTAATCAAGATTAAGGAGATGTGAGGTGTTTTGCAAAATTGCAAGTGTGCTTAGCATGGACATGCTACACGTGAACAGTACCCATGCAAGGTCCAAATTCACTTAAAATCATTCAATAATCATCATGGGATTGGTATTTGGCTTGCACGATCAACCAAATTTGAATTATCAAAATTCCCTCCAAAATGCACATGTATGAACAAGTGATCATATGAGCTTCTTTCATACAAGGCAATGATTCATTTGAAATGTATTGGTCATGAAGAGCATTTGCAAAAAGAGTGGACCAATTTGGAGTTTTGAATCAAAAGTTATGTCACTTTGAACTTCCATGTATACTTTGTGATCATTTGGTCATAACTTCTCAACCATTCATCAGATGGATATGATATAGGACTTTTTGAAAAGAGGAGAGAAAGATATTCAACTTTCATGTTCACCAAAAATCCATTTGAAGCTTCTTTGATATTGGAAAGTCAAGTTGAATGTGGACCAGAGACTTGCCATTTTTGGAAACTTGAAATTACATGTCACTTTCCATTTTTGGAAACTTTTTCCATGACTTCAAAATCTTCAAGATAGATGTTTAGAATGACAAATGGACCCCTTTTGAACATGATTGAGGTCTCTCAACTCATTTCCCCACCTCATAGCCCTCAGTTGACTGCACAGTTGACTTGTTGGTCCACAGATGACCTTAAAATGCCCCGATCAGCTTGAGCCTCCACCACTTGGGGAAATTGCTCCAAAATGAAACCATGGCTCATGTAAGCTCCTCATCACAATCATGTGATCCTCATCCCTAACAAATATCTCATCTCCTTGAGAAACCCTAGCTGGAAGAATGACATTGATTAGGGTTGACCAGAGGTCAGAACCCTAATCCAAAGGAACTTGAGAATGAACAATGAAACCCTGGATGATGATAGAACAATGATGATGGTAATATATCCTTGAAAATAAGATAATGCTCAAGACCTTTGAAGAATCAGGAAACCCTAATTGAAGTGCAAACCCTCAGATGTATATGATCAATTCACAGAAACCCTCAGGCTTGATTCATGCAACTTGCCATCTTCTGAAAAAGACTTTTGGAGGATGACCTTCTTATTTCCATATGATATGCAAAATGCAATGCCTAATGCTCTAAAATATGAAATGCAATGTGTCAAACTAGTCTCAAGAAGAGGAGGGCAAATTTTGAGGTGTTACAGCTGCCCCTATTCAATCCACTGTGAACCTGTCGATATGAACAGCCTCGGCTTTTCAGATGATCAGAGTGAAGAGTGGTTGAATACCAAGAACAGACGAACAATTTGCGCTCCGCTGGGAATTATTATTATTTTTTTGCTTTTCTTGAACTCCAAAACTTTTTTGATTTGATTTTTTTTTTTGCTTTTCTTGAACGCCAAAACTTTTTCCCGCGCGGATGATCCCTGATCACCGCATTTGAACCCCGACAACTTCATGTCACTCTTGCTGCCAAACAATGAACCCCATTCTCCATTTGAACCCCAGTCGCCTGACGATAACTCGCGATCGTCGTTGTGAACCACATTCTCTAGAAAACACCCCGTGTCTCCTTTTCTCCATTTGAACCCCGTTCTCCATTTGAACCCCGTGCTAATTCCGTTGGCAACGTCGGAAATAACACCAAACACCACTCTGATGGCGACATACCAGAGGGTACACCTTCACGATAGGAAGGTAACATGTGCATTTCTTCCTCAGAAGACACCCATAACGACTTCTCTTGGCCTCAGCCAAAGTCTAAGGTGACACATGATCAGAAGACAATCCTGAGGACCTCATCCCGGATACAATCTTCAATTCCAGTCTCTAGTTGAACCCCAATTTTCGCGCTGATCGCGTAACGTTCTCCGTTCTTCATTTCCATCTCCGCCTGACGGAAATTTTCCTCCAATATCGCGCTACTGGGGAATATTGTTGATCCAACGTCCCGATGCTAAACTCCTCAGAGTAACATCTTCACCAACCGGCTAAACCAACTCTCAAACGGTAACCACAGCTCGAGACTAGTTTATGCTTTATATGATCTTCATTTCCATCTCCGCCCGACAGAAACTCTTCCTCCAATATCGCGCTACTGGGGAATGTTGTTGATCCAATGTCACGATGCTAAACTCCTCAGAGTAACATCTTCCAACTTCCATCTCCGCACGACGGAATTTTTCCTCCAATATCGCACTACTGGGGAATACTGTTGATTCAACGTCACAATTCTAAACTCCTGAGAGTAACATCTTCACCAACCACCTAAACCAATTCTCAAACGGTAACCACGACTCGAGACTAGTTTTATGCTTGCAATGCTGATGCATGATTTTTTACAGCGTAATGCTCCATAACCACGGAAATGCTACGCAATGAGTTATGTAATATGCTATGCTTTTCTAAATGATGAATGTATAAGAAATATCCCCCTCAAGGGACGACACGAGCAACTCTGCTGAGGAACCCGATATCTGTCCAATCTCCAACCCTGCTTGGGATAACACCGCTGCTGAGGAAAGGACAACCCTTACTAGGGATGACCTCCACTGAACCCGATCCGCTTGGGGACTTCGCTGGGGAACAGCTACCAACGCACACCTCCGCTGGGGAAACAGCAATCTTCAGACCTGCTGGGGAAATAACAATCTCAACCCTGCTAGGGGAAACAACAACCTTCAGGCCTGGCTGCCTAAGAAATACCGATCTCGAACCTGCTGGGGAGATACGGCAACCTTCAGGCCTGGCTGCCTAAGAAATACCGATCTCGAACCTTCTGGGGAGATACGACATATTTGACACGGAACGCCCGTCGACTCATCGAGTAATGGCATTCACCATCTAACCACAGTGTCAACTTTCCACTTCTTCAGACTTTGAAGAGTCTTCTTGATTAATCCTCTAGGATCGTCGCAATTCTTTCGCCGACTTTACACCATCCTTCTATCCTCGTCCCTGATTGGACCTCAAAGGAATATTTTGTCAAAACGCTTCGCGTCACAACCTACAATTGAGTGAAAATAACCAACAGCACCTGCAAAAGAGATCGTTAGATAAAACGTGCCCCAGGCGTGCCAAAATTTCAACACCTAGGTCACTCAACCTTCCGAATAAGATTTCAAGTTTTCAATCCTATAAACATGCATTGGAAGGGACCTCCATGTCTTAAAATGCAAAGATTCTTATCAAAATAAACGGATGTTTTTGCAATCAAAGCGGTAACGAAAACAAAAACAAAATTATTTGACTGAATATGCATTTTATTGATTGAAAAAGGTGGCTCGTAACTGAGCAATACACAAGAAGCAATCCCTGAAAAGAGGTAATTACGCACAAAAGGAAAATCTATCCTAATGGCAATGTGAACCCGTGATCGCATCAAGTTCCAACCCGGTTACAACCCATATGTCCTCAAGACTCTCCGTGCTTTCTGCCTTCTAAACAAGACGCTTCCGACCGATCTCTGCCGGGAATTATCCAGATGTCTTAACCAAAGTACAAACGATCATGCTAGACGCAGTTGTTCGTTTTACTCCCTCTTTTGCCTGGACCGCCCTTTCGGGTTTTCAGTCCACCGGGATACCCTTTTTTGCCAAAGCCGCCCTTGTGGGGTTTTCGACTTGCCGGGTGTATAGTTTTTTCTCTTTTTATCCCTAATTTTTGCCCGAACCTTTCTTCATTTTTTTTTGGTTCGTCGGGATGCCCATTTTTTCCTGGACTATTTTATTCTTTTCATCCAGCGGGTCTCTTATACGAAGTATTTTTTAACTGCGTCTGCATTCACAGGGGATGGAAACTCTTCGCCATCCATGGTCGTCAACAACAATGCTCCGCCAGAGAAAACCTTCTTGACCACGAATGGACCTTCATAATTGGGTGTCCACTTGCCCCGACGATCGTTCTGAGGAGGAAGGATTCTTTTCAACACCATATCTCCCACATGATACACACGAGGTCGCACCTTTCGGTCAAAAGCACGCTTCATTCGCTGCTGGTACAACTGCCCATGACAAATGGCCGCCAGCCTCTTTTCCTCAATCAGGCTCAACTCTTCATACCGAGTCCTTACCCATTCCGCCTCTTTCAATTTCACATCCATCAGGACTCTCAATGACGGGATCTGGACCTCAACGGGTAGCACCGCTTCCATCCCATATACCAGCGAGAAAGGCGTTGCCCCAGTGGATGTACACACCGAGGTTCGATACCCATGCAATACAAACGGCAACATCTCGTGCCACTCCTTATAGGTCACGACCATTTTCTGCACAATCTTCTTAATATTCTTATTGGCCGCCTCGACCGCCCCATTCATCTTCGGACGATAAGGAGAAGAATTGTGATGCTCGATCTTGAACTCCCGGCACAGTTCTGCTATCATCTTATTATTGAGATTAGAACCATTATCAGTAATGATTCTTTCGGGAACCCCATATCTGCAAATGATGTCTCTTTTCAGAAACCTGGCAACAACCTGTTTCGTCACGTTTGCATAAGACGCCGCTTCCACCCACTTGGTGAAGTAATCAATAGCCACTAATATGAACCGGTGCCCATTCGAAGTCGTAGGCTCGATCTTTCCGATCATATCAATGCCCCACATAGCAAACGGCCACGGAGACGTCATTAAACTCAACGGGTTTGGAGGCACGTGCACCTTGTCAGCATAAATCTGGCATTTATGACACTTCCGCACGAAGTTGAAACACTGGGCCTCCATCGTCATCCAGTAATAACCAGCTCTTAACAACTTTTTCACCATCGCATTCCCACTGGCATGGGTACGAAACGACCCCTCGTGCACCTCTTTCATCAATTGGCTTGCTTCTTTGTCATCGACACATCTAAGCAAAACCCAATCGAAATTCCTCTTGTACAAAACCCCATCTTTGTTCAGATAGAACACCATGGCCAACCTCCTCAGAGTCTTTTGGTCCTTTTTAGACGCCCCCTCGGGATACTCTTGGGTCTCCAGATAGCGTTTGATCTCATAATACCATGGCTTTTCATCATCAGGCGCTGCTTCAACAGCAAACACATAAGTCGGTATATCCAGCCGTCCCACCTCAACACTAGGGAATTGATTCCACCACTGCACTTTAATCAAGGCGGCCAGAGTAGCCAAAGCATCGGCCAAAGGATTTTCTTCTCTTGGCACATGGCGTAATTCCACCTTGGTGAAGAACGTCAACAAACTCCTCGTATAATCCCGGTATGGAATTAAGTGAGATTGATGCATATACCATTTCCCGTTAACCTGGTTCACAACTAAAGCTGAATCTCCATAGATAACAAGGTTTTTGATTCGCAAATCAATCGCCTCTTCGACATCCAAGATACAAGCTTCGTATTCGGCCACATTGTTGGTGCATTCAAACGTTAGCCGTGCGGCAAAAGGAATGTGAGATCCCTTCGGCGTAACCAAAACAGCACCAACTCCACTACCATTCACGTTAACGGCCCCATCAAACATCAGAATCCATTCGGATTCAGGGTCAGGCCCCTCCTCCGGGATCGGTTCCTCACAATCTTTCGACTTGAGAAACATGATGTCCTCATCAGGGAATTCAAACTTCATCGGTTGATAATCCTCAATGGGTTGTTGGGCGAGATAATCAGACAATACACTCCCCTTTATTGCTTTCTGAGAAGTGTACTGGATATCATACTCAGTCAAAATCATTTGCCATCTCGCAACCCGTCCGGTCAATGCTGGCTTCTCAAATATATACTTAATCGGATCCATCTTGGAAATCAACAAAGTGGTATGAACCAGCATGTACTGTCTTAGTCGGCGAGCAGCCCATGCCAAAGCACAGCAAGTTTTCTCGAGCAGTGAATATCTTGTTTCACAGTCGGTAAACTTTTTGCTAAGGTAGTAAATTGCATTCTCTTTTCGACCAGACTCGTCATGCTGCCCCAGTCCACACCCCATAGACCCCTCGAGGACTGTCAAGTACAGGATTAACGGTCGTCCCTCCACAGGAGGCATCAGAATCGGAGGCTCCCGCAAATATTCTCTTATTTTTTTCAAAAGCCGCTTGGCAATCATCATTCCACCTGACCGTTTGATCTTTTCTCAACAACTTGAATATAGGTTCACACGTGGCTGTTAGATGAGATATGAACCGTGAAATGTAGTTCAATCTACCTAAGAAACCACGAACCTCCTTTTCTGTCCTCGGTTCAGGCATTTCTTGTATCGCTTTTACTTTAGCAGGATCAACCTCGATTCCCCTTTCACTTACAATAAACCCCAGCAACTTACCGGACCGCACTCCGAAAGTGCATTTATTCGGATTCAACCTCAGCTTGAATTGTCTCAACCGGTCAAACAACTTGGCCAAATCTACCAAATGCCCCTCTTCTATCTGGGACTTTGCTATCATGTCATCAACATAGCATTCGATTTCATGATGAATCATATCATGAAACAAAGTCACCATAGCTCTCTGATACGTGGCCCCGGCGTTCTTGAGACCGAATGGCATCACCTTATAACAAAAAGTGCCCCATGGTGTGATGAACGTTGTTTTCTCCATATCATCTGACGACATTTTAATTTGATTATAACCAGAAAAGCCATCCATGAAGGAAAACACTGAGAATTGAGCTGTATTATCTACCAACACATCGATGTGAGGTAATGGGAAATCATCTTTCGGTCTAGCTCTGTTCAAATCCCGGTAGTCCACACACATCCTCACCTTTCCATCCTTCTTCGGCACATGCACAATATTTGCGACCCAAGGCGGATAATTAGTGACAGCTAGGAAACCAGTATCCAACTGCTTCTGCACCTCCTCTTTAATTTTCATGGCCATCTCGGGTCGAGTTCTGCGCAACTTCTGCTTCACTGGAAGACAATCTTCTCTCAATGGCAACTTGTGTACAATGATATTGGTATCCAACCCTGGCATATCTTGATAAGACCAGGTGAAGATATCAACATACTCTTTCAACAGTGTTATCATTCTGCTCTTGACATTCAACTCCAAAGCGGCCCTAACCTTTACTTCCTTTCTGACCTCCTCGGTACCCAAATTAACAATCTCGACTTGCTCTTCGTGTGGTTGAATCACCTTCTCCTCTTGTTTTAACATCCTGGCTAATTCTTCCGGCAGTTCACAATCTTCTTCGCCTTCTTCTTCGGCATGATAGATCGGATTGTCGAAGTCATATGAGGGTGTAACAGGATTGTTATCAATGAGATCCGGAGAATGATCGCATATGCATGAATGTTGATTCATGCACTGCTTTAGAGTCGGGTCGAGACAAATTAAAAGGAAGAAAAATGAAAATAAACATTGCCATTTTTATTGTTTTTATTTTTTAAACTGCAAAAATAAATGAAAAACAGGGAACACCGCCTTTAATGCGAAAAACATCCTTTTATTAATGATGCAAATGTTGCAAAATGAAACACATGAGGTGGCCCTTACAATGAACCATTACGTTTCGGGCAAAACGTATGGCTTTCATGCAAACAGAATTGAAAAACAGAAATATTACTCTTCACGTAGAGTGACAATGATGATCTTTTCGGCCTTCCAGTTCTGGATTTCCATTCCTGGTACGCACGGTTTTATCCACGAGTCGAGCTTGCAGTCACTGTCGGTCTCTTCACTCACCGCACAGACGCGGTCTGGATCTAGCATGCTAGCACTGGTGAACGTGAACGGTTGACGACGTCCTCTATTCTGCCCATACGAGCCTTGGCCCGACTGATAACCGACCCCAAACCTATCTCCTTTCACCATAACGTCTATCATTCTTCCCCAACCTGGGGCTTCTCCACTCTTCACCACTTCCGCAGCCTGTTTGTAAGAAGCAATGGACGGCTTTTTCTCTTTCTCAGCAAAATTGGCATTCTCCACCTTAACGGTTTCAAACGCCTAACAAGGTGTTTCAAATATTTCACCGTCCATTTCCACATATTTGAACGATGACAAGTGGCTGACAAAAATATCCTCCTCCCCCCAATCAACTTTCTCAAATCGGAGACGTCCCCCATCCATCATTCTCTGAATCGTCTCCCTCAACATTACACACCCATTCGTAGTGACAGTGCAAGCAGCACAACAATTATCACAACCAGGGAAAACTCCACTCTTCATCAGATGTCTCTTGACCACAGACATTGGAGTCCTCAATTGATCCACATCCGTCACCTCTATTTTTCTCTTATCCTCTGACATCATGTTCACCCCCATAGGACCATGCATCGGCATGGGGTTAGCATTAACATTCGGCGTCGGTGCAAAATTGATGGCTTTAGAATCCACCAAATCTGGAATGACATGCTTAAAAGCTTTACAACCCTCAATGTTATGCCCGGATGCGCCAGAATGGAACTCGCACCTGACGTTCTCATCGTGACTTGCAGGCCTCTGATCTGGTCCTACCGGAGCCAACGTCCTTTGCTGAACCAACCCAAGATCCTTCAACCTCTTAAACAGAAAGGCATACGTCACGGGTGGCCTATCAAACTGACGATATGCCATCCTTCTTCTCACTTGGTACCCAGCTCTCTGTGTTCTCTATTGAGGTGGCTGTTGTTGCTGTTGTACAGATTGATTACCAGTAGGAATCGTTACTGTAGCAGGATACGGGTGGTAACGATCCCTACCGTGTCCCCTTTGGGCATACACATCACTCGATTCACCCTCCTTCTTGCGATGACCATCACCAAAGGGCTTCTTTACTCCTGACGACGGAGCATTTCCCTGTATTTTCCCCATTCTCAGCCAGCTTTCAATCCTCTCCACCTTCTCGGTGATTGCTTTCTGCCCCAAGGCGAACCCTTGCATGACGTTGATCAACTCACTCATCTTCTCTTTCAGCTCGAGAATGTCAGCGTTGGGTAGATCCATCAATTTGGGTTTGTTGCGTCTGGTAAAGTATCTGTGCGGACGAGCTACGTGCAGAGGAATGATTCTGCGTGCGCGAGCAATGATTCCTAAGACAATCAAACACATTAGAAACCGACACCTACAAAATAGAAGACAAGTTATTATGATTCATGCATGAATGCAATGTCTATCCGTATGAGGAACATTCTGTCCTTCGATCCTGGTTTCATCGAGACGAATAATAATCCGACAGCAATATTCTGACACTAATCATCCGGTTTTAACATACTGAGCAGAGAATTATGATTTAGCAAAGATATCACCCGACCATGTGTGTGTTATGTAAGTGTACACAGAAAAGCAAATAAAGCTTGAAGATCAATTACTAACTGATAATAACCACTATATATCAAAAGTGCACTACACGTGCGAGAACCATACATCATGTTTGATACAAATCAACTTTACAATCCTCCAGAATCGGAAAGAAATACAAGCAAGTGAATTTCGTCAACAGGCCTGACGGTAATCCAACACATGATAACAACTGCAATAAAAGCTAATCTGAAGAAGGTCTCACAGAAGGTTCTGCACCATCAACCATCTTGGTAAACTTCATAGCGAACATGAGCTCAGTGTTCTCCTGCTGAAGTCTTCCCACCTCTTTCTGATGAATCTTCATCTGTCGGAAATAATGGTCCCTTTCAGCAAGATAATGCTCTCTCTCGTCCATAATCTTCGCTTTCTCTTCCTCCTTAACCCGCAGCTTCGCTTCCCACTCCGCGGTAAGGGCTTTGGCTCTAACTTCCCTCTGAGTCTTCACAAGGACTTGTCTCCTCTTTTCATCTTCAACAATCCTTAAAGCTCTAGCCAACTGCTCTTTGGTGCGGTCGTGCTCCTTCGTGGATGACCCTAGAGCTTGGTTGATCTTACCGTAATAGGCGGTGTCTATCTCAAAACGCTTCACCTCCAGAGCATGTCTCTTAGCCTGGTCTTCTGCTTTCCTCTTGACTTCCTGATTAGCCAGTTGAATTCTAGCAACACTCATTTCTAACTCAGTCCTCTCTGCTTGCAGTTGATCTCTCTCCCTCTTCATCTCAAGAAATTCATCCATACTGACAGAAGAGCGGGACTCCTCAATCAACGGGTACCAAAGATCACCCACAGGAAATGGCAAAAGAGTGAGCTCAACCCTCCTTCTGAGCCAATCATCAAACGGAGGAAAAGACCTGTTATTAGCTCTACCAAAAGGAATCCTGCCTTTCCTTTGAATGTGGCGCCATGCACCAGACACTTGCCTTAATGATGACTGATTACCCTCAACTGGGAAGTAGAAAGATTCCTGAATCTCGCGCTCGAGAGGAGGAACCTCCATAGCAAATCCCATTTGTCTCTTAAGAAGCACCGGGTTGTAATTAATACAACCTTGAACTCCTATAAGAGGCACATTGGGAAAACTCCCACAACTGCAAATAAAATCTCGTCCAGCCATACCACTGTGAGTCCAAGCTATGTCTTTGGCTCGCAAACCTACCAACTTGGTTGCCCAATTTACAGTATGGTCAAGAAAGCCAAAGGCACCTCTGGAAGGCAAGTATCCTATGAACCACTTATATAATAGTTGAGCACAACATCTAATCAATCCTCCACGCCTCTTCTCGTTCCGATTATGGACCGAATAATAAACATCCCCAACCAAGGTAGGAATGGGATTCCTCTGAGCAAACACCTGGATGGCATTAATGTCCACAAAGTTCTTCTGATTAGGGAACAAGATGATTCCATAAATGCTCACAGCAAGCAGAGCACAAACAGTCTCCCAATCACCCAAAACAGCATGCTCCTTGGCTTTAGCCTCCAAGAAACTCAGATAAAAACCGGGCAACTTTCCTTTCTCCTTCAAACCTTCCTTAGTCACTTCCGGGCTCAAATAAAGAGCACGAGAAATCTCAGCAATATTAGGTTCTTCCTTAGCGGCGTAGAAAGGAATCTGGTTTTTGACCTGAATACCCAGGATACCGGTATAGTCCTCCATCAAAGGTCCCAACAAGTAATCCGGGAAGACGAAACATCTCAAACCAGGATCATAAAACTGGAGAAAGGTATGGATGTCGCTCATATCCCCATCTGTGAGCCTGAAAACCATCTTCAGAATACCCCCATAAGCCTCACGGAACATCCCCACCTGGTCAGGCGTAATCAATGCTATCATACCCTTCAACACGCCAATCTCTGGATCAAAGAAACTGTAGACAACATCATCTTTTAGACCGGCCCTCATATCTGGAACAAGGAAGTCTCTCAACCAGGATCTTAATCAGGAATATACCCTGCATATGGATAAACATGAGTTAGATGTGGATAAATGCAAAATGGGAATGATGTTGATGCATGAATGCAATGCATAGTGCCATCCTCTAAGTCATCTGGACATCAACTATACTGGGTTCCGGTCTCTGAACTGATCACAACCATCTGAGGGATTAGGTAACCATAAATCCAACTCGGGAGTTCCGAAATAAACAGAACGGAGGATACATCACCATCATCACAGAAAATCCACCAAACGGATATCAACAAGATCCTCTGAACAAGTACCCTCAAATTCAACCCGGGGATCCGAAATAAATGGAACCCGCTGATAAATACCGCGGACAGAACTCCGGCGTGTCATAAATAAATGTCCATAAATCCAACTGAACCAAAGTCACCATCAAAGAGTCACCAACAGAACATGCATCTGCAGGAATCAAACCCTCCCCTCACAGGTGAATTCTATAAGGTCATCCTAAGGCGGATAATGGGTCTCGACAATCGGACAAGATACTCAACGGGTTGCCCTTTCGGGTGTGCCGTTGTAGCTCTCATAAGATCATCTAAACCAAAGATCCAGGAAAGAACGGTCACCAAAGTCAACAGCTCAAAAGAGATAACTCAACCATAGTGGAGACTCCACCAAGAAGAGCTCTCTCAAAAGAACCTCGTCCGGCTGTGGTATGTCACGTCGCAACAACATGTTGATCCAACATGTGAGGAGACGTGAGACCACACTAATCCTAGGTGTATACTCGGGCCTGGGTTTTAGCCCCACTCAGAACACCCACCCCAAATCAAAGGAACCAAACCTGTCCAGAATCCAACACAGTGATAATATGATGCATGCAAACATATATGCAAATATATACAATCATAGTATAATAATCACAAATGTCATAAATAAAGCAGTAAAAGCAACCCAAACTACCCTAAAAACTACGCTAAAGAGCGCTAGGATTGACTCGCTTAGGGAAGATGGACCAGCAAGAGGTCAATTGTTTCTCCCCAACATAGTCGCCAGCTGTCGCAACGCGAAAAACAATCGGCGGAAAAAAATAGTTTACAGAGCCGCCACCGACGCTAGTCATCATATGACGGAAAGGAAGCGCAGGACTAACCTAAGAAAGAGAAAGGAATGGTCTTACGACCAGAGATTGTAAGGTACGGGAGTCGGTTACGCAAGGGGAAGGTATTAGCACCCCTAACGTCCGTCGTACTCGACGGGATCCAAGCTCAAAAGAATAGGAAAAGAATAGAATAAGGTTGCTAATAAACTGCTCAAAGAAATTGCACACACTGGAATAATAAATAGGTGAAAGAAAATGGAGGAAGGAGACTCGGCAGGATGTCGCATCCTGGGCCTACGTAGTTTGTCAGAAACAAACATCAGAGTCAACGTAGTTTGGGGAAAAGGGAGACATGCTCGCTAAGACATCGCGTCCTATGCCTACGTATCTTCTCTATCCAGAGAAGAATCAGAGCACCCGTAGCTCGGCTAACGCACGCCGAAACAAAACACCAAAAAGAGATGCTGAGACGTCAAAAGAAACACTCAAAAGGAAACAGAATGCCAATACATGGACTTATATCCGACTCCAAACAAACAACACAAACAAGGAAACAGAATGCCAATATATGGACTTACATCCAACTCCAAACAATAACCAAACGAAAGGAAACAGAATGCCAATACATGGACTTACATCCGACTCCTAACAAAAACCCCACAAAAGGAAACAGAATGCCAATACATGGACTTATATTCGACTCCTAACAACAACAAACGCTAACCAGCGTACACCAAAGAAAAAGGTTCTCAGAATGAACCTCAACAATGTAAACAGATATCCAAAGATGAACCCCAATGAGTGACAATCGTCACAAATAAACCCCAAAGATGATAACCATCATCACAAATGAACCCCAAGTGAGTAACAACCGTCACAAATGAACCCCCAAGCGTGAACCCCAATTCATCATAGGTGAACCCCAAATGATAACAGATGAAAACCTCAAGGTATAAATATACCACACACGCACACGCTGAACAAACGAATACTCACACCAAAGGAAACAAAGGAAAGGGTGAACACACACAAAAAACAAAAAGAAAATGAAAAGGTTGCCCGGAGAGATCTCGCTCAATCTCCTGCCTACGTATCTCATCTGGTATGAGAATCAGGGTGACGTAGTTCCCCTTAACAGGGGTATAACACTCTCCTAACCAGAGACCAGGGAAACAACAAACTAAAAGGGAGACTGACTCGAGCCTAATAGTTGTCATGCAAACAATAATCCCTAAGTTGAGGTCTCTAACATGCATCTTACTTCCTCAGAAGTCAATCAAACAACTCCTACAGAAATGGAGATGAAAAGAGGAAAACAGATAAACACACTAACATAAGTGAACAAGCATCACTCACTATATACAAACAAGAGGCTCAAACAATGGGTAGGCTTTAGTCAAGAGGGGTCCTATTCCACTTGACAGACATTGTACAAAGATCTTGGGTACATGTTCTAGAGCATCAGCACGTAGTGCGAGCATAAAGAACGACTCACTGAATAACAGGGGATTGACTGCTAATCCCTTGTATCTGTCAATTGCCTCTTCACTTAGGAGGACTTATCAAGTAGCACATGCCTCACTTGGAGGTCTTTGGCACAAATGTAAACAAACACAATCAGAGCCTCATAAGGAGGACTTCAGCCAAAATGCCTGCCAAAAAGGTGACAGGACTTCCAGACTACATGGAGTAAGAGGGCTAAACTACCTCAGTGGTGTATCAACCACACTCCAAAGCTCAAGCAAGAGCTAAAAGCAAGCAACTAATGTACCTATACAAAAGCTTAAACAGTTAATATCTCAATCAGAAAACCAACATACAAACAATGGAACCATCCAACAGTTATACACAATGCAAGGCAAAAGTGCAAGCACTCAAATGAGTTCATCACATCAATTGACCTACAAAACAACAATAGTTAGTACTCAAAGTTATTTGCATCTCACAAGGTGAGACCAAATCCAACCATCAATGCTAAATGTCCAAACCTGAAACACAAAGCACAATTAGATTATGTACAAAACACTAGTACAAAGACTAGGTTCAAAACCAAATCAAATGATCAAAACTGAAGTCAATCTTTCACATATTGCACATTCAAACATTCAATAAAATGTCCTCAAAAGGACCAACATCAATGCACAAGGCAAATGCATCAAATGATCAATGTAAAGCAAAGGCAAGCAAGTGTACACAAAATGGACAATCATATTAGAAAATCCAAATCAAAACAGAAATGCATCCAATGGCTATGAAATTTTTTATGTAAGCTACTCATGTTATGAATAAGCATCATGAAAAAAATCAAATCCAGAAGAGTTCAAATGATAGGTAAACAAAAATGTACAAATGCAATGCCCAAAATGTGACACAAATTGTCACATTACATCTTCATGTGTCAAAACAGTGATATCATATGATAAAAATTCCAAACCAAAGCTCAAAAATCATATCACATGTGAGGATCAAGCACACCAAATTTCAGATCAATCGGATCAACACATAGCATTTCACAAGGCATTTATCATGACATATCAATTTGGCATAAGGTTCAATTAAAAAATCACCATTAAAAATCCAGAATCAAACAAATCATGAAATAAATCCTATAAAAAACTAGAGATCAAAACAAGAATGTGAAAAAAAATTGGACTCAATTTGGACTATTCTACTATTTTTTATGATTTTTTCAAATGAACAAAATAATATGAAATAATGAAATGAATGGAGGGAAAACAAAATTTGAATAAAATTCAAAAGACGCATGAGCCAGGAATCGAACACACGCTCTAAGGATCCAAAGCGCTCAAGCCAAAACGCATCGCATCATTTAATATGTGGCAGCAACATAAGCGAGTCAAAGCTTGCGTGGCCTGGTCAAGCGAGCCAAGCCAATAGAACAGCCATGCCAGCGCTCACGTGGAAGCGTACGTGGACAAAACCCCAGGCAACATAACCAGACGCCGGAACAGTAGTTCCGATCGTCTTCTCCGGCCGTCTCCGGCGGAGATGCAACAAATTTTTTCCAGATTTCATCGAGCCTTATACCAATCGAAAGCTCTTCTCACGTAGATCACAAATATCACATCAAATCAACCTAAATCAACCTAGAATTCACGGATCGAAGCAAAACATTTTGGATATCCAAACTTTAAATCAAGATATCAAGCTCATTTTTCATTCATTTTCAAAACTAAACATATCAGTACTCCCTACACAAGGGGATCTACACAATTATGGCAAGAAAATAGCAAAAGAAGAGGACGAAATTTTCACCTACTTGAAATGGCAGTGACTGTACGCGTGTGTTCAAGCTCTCTCCAGCTCCAGATCAACTTCTCTATACTTGCTTTGAAGCTTTGAACAAGAATAAACAATTGAAACAGCTTGAATCTAGCTCAATTTCAGAAATCCATAGCCATGAGTTTGCACTTGAACTGCACGAATCTGGACTGAATTGATCAAAGTAATGGTTGAATCTTGATCAATGAAGGATGATGATCAAGATTATGCAATAAAATCTGGTGTTTGTGTGAAGAATTGAGAGATTCGAAGAGAGAGAAAAATTGGAGGGAATGTGAAATTTCAGATCTGAAATGCTTCTCCTCTGTAAAACAGTTATGATTTGGCTTATATACTCCTTGTTAATGATGCTGTTAATCACAATTTGCATTGGCTAATCAAGATTAAGGAGATGTGAGGTGTTTTGCAAAATTGCAAGTGTGCTTAGCATGGACATGCTACACGTGAACAGTACCCATGCAAGGTCCAAATTCACTTAAAATCATTCAATAATCATCATGGGATTGGTATTTGGCTTGCACGATCAACCAAATTTGAATTATCAAAATTCCCTCCAAAATGCACATGTATGAACAAGTGATCATATGAGCTTCTTTCATACAAGGCAATGATTCATTTGAAATGTATTGGTCATGAAGAGCATTTGCAAAAAGAGTGGACCAATTTGGAGTTTTGAATCAAAAGTTATGTCACTTTGAACTTCCATGTATACTTTGTGATCATTTGGTCATAACTTCTCAACCATTCATCAGATGGACATGATATAGGACTTTTTGAAAAGAGGAGAGAAAGATATTCAACTTTCATGTTCACCAAAAATCCATTTGAAGCTTCTTTGATGTTGGAAAGTCAAGTTGAATGTGGACCAGAAACTTGCCATTTTTGGAAACTTGAAATTACAGGTCACTTTCCATTTTTGGAAACTTTTGCCATGACTTCAAAATCTTCAAGATAGATGTTTAGAATGACAAATGGACCTCTTTTGAACATGATTGAGGTGTCTCAACTCATTTCCCCACCTCATAGCCCTCAGTTGACTGCACAGTTGACTTGTTGGTCCATAGATGACCTTAAAATGCCCTGATCAGCTTGAGCCTCCACCACTTGGGGAAATTGCTCCAAAATGAAACCATGGCTCATGTAAGCTCCTCATAACAATCATGTGATCCTCATCCCCAACAAATACCTCATCTCCTTGAGAAACCCTAGCTGGAAGAATGACATTGATTAGGGTTGACCAGAGGTCAGAACCCTAACCCAAAGGAACTTGAGAATGAACAATGAAACCCTGGATGATGATAGAACAATGATGATGGTAATATATCCTTGCAAATAAGATAATGCTCAAGACCTTTGAAGAATCAGGAAACCCTAATTGAAGTGCAAACCCTCAGATGGATATGATCAATTCACAAAAACCCTCAGGCTTGATTCATGCAACTTGCCATCTTCTGAAAAAGACTTTTGGAGGATGACCTTCTTATTTCCATATGATATGCAAAATGCAATGCCTAATACTCTAAAATATGAAATGCAATATGCCAAACTAGTCTCAAGAAGAGGAGGGCAAATTTTGAGGTGTTACAAACGGCTGTGATATTTTCTGGATTTATTCAAATTAATTTTGTTTCCCTCCTTTTTCTTTGTTATTTCATTTATTTTGCTTGTTTTAGAAAAATCATAAAAAATGCAAAAATAGTCCAATTTAATCCCAATTTTTTTCATATTTTTGTTTTGATATCTAGTTTTTTATGGTATTAATTTCATGAATTGTGGATGTCTGGTTTGTGATGTGTGAATTTTTGAATCCATGTGGTATTAATTTGATATGTTGCATTCAATGCATTGTGAAATCCTCATTGTTGAGCCATTTGATCCAATTTTTTGCATGCTTGACATTCACACATGATATGAATTTTTAGTCACTGGTTTGGAATTTTTCTCATATGTTATCATCACTTTTGACACATAGAGAATAATGTGACAATTTGTGTCACATTTTTGACATTGAATTGTTGCATTTTTGTTCATATATCATTTGAACCTTTCTGGATTTGATATTTCTCATATTGTTTGTTCATGACATGAGGAACTTGTACAAAAAATTTCAAGGTACTTCCATGCATTTCTGATTTGATGTGAATTTTCTAAGTTGGAAGTTCATTTTGTGCACATTTTTTTGTCCTTGCATGACATAGATCATTTGAGATACTTGCTTATTGATTTGATGCTGGTCCTTTTGAGGACATTTTGTGGATTGCTTGAATGTGCATTGTGTAAAAGATTGGACTCTGTTTTGGTCATTTGATTTGGTTTTGAATCTAGTCTTTGCACTAGTGTTTTGTACATAAACTAACCTTGCTTGTTGTTTCAGGTTTGGACATTTAGCATTGATGGTTGATTTGTTCTCACTTGTGAGATGCAAATGCATTTGAGTTCTAACATGTGTTTGTTTTGTAGGTGTCACACCTCGAAAAAATGGGGATACGAATTTAAAGCAAAGCGCGATCGCACGCTCGCAATGATGGACTGAACAGAGTCGCCACCGAACTTTATTTATTCCTAAAAAGGAAAGGGGAAATATCGATAAAACTTCTAAAAGAAAGGATAAGATATGGTCATCGCAACCAATATCAGGGTTCGGGAGTCGATTACGCAAGGGGAAGGTATTAGCACCCCTCACGTCCGTTGTACTCAACGGGAACCATTAGGTTAGTTGTGTGCGTTAGTGTTAGTTGAAATGTTAGGCTTTTCGAATTATTAGGTGGGAAAGAAAGAAAGGATGAGAAGAAAATGTTTTTGGATATTTTGACGAAGGACTAAACCTAAGTTTTTTATTAGTGGGCCTGACAAGATTTATGAATCCTGCTCCTACGTATCTCAAAAGAGAAATCAAGGCTTACGTAGTTCTGGGTAGAAAAATGTTTGTTTGTTGGTCAATTTTAGCGAAAGCTATACTGTATTAATCGACGAAAACATTGTTTTACCCAAAACAGATGAGGAGTGGATGCATACCACACATCGAACGGATTTATAAATCTACATTCGGAAAAGCGTCACTTATCTCGACTCAACAATCGTGGCCGAAACATTGTTTTGCATCACCTTAAGACAAGATACCTTTCATTTATGAAAAGGTTTTTGATTAATCGCACGGCGGCGAAAAAGAGTTTGATTGGTTGGATGTATTTTGAGTAATGGCGAGAACTTGGATGAGCGAGATATCCATCTCGAATCCTAGCCTTAGGAGTGCACGATATACACCATGTTCCATTTCCATATTTATTGGAAAAAGTGTTTAATAGAGATTAAGTATTTTTCAGGTTTAATTGAGAAAGGGTTTGAAGAAACCGCATTGACAATTTTAGTCTATGACGAGAGCTAAGATAGGCAAGGCATCCACCTTGAATCTTATTCTCAGGAATGCACGGTATACACCATGTTTCATTTCCATCTTTATTGAAAGAGGTTAAGATCGGAATTAAGTATTTTGGAGTTTGAAAGACGAATACTTGTGACTTGCAAGCTCCTACGACTTGGGTCTAATACTCGGGACTACGTCTGGACATTCCACCCAGGCCGTCTGTTTCTTTCCCATTTTATTAAGAAAATGATTCGAACATTTACGGATATTTTGGGGGGAAGACGAATATCTATGACTTGCAAACTCTTACAGCTTGAGCCTAATATTCGGGATTATGATTGGATATTCCATCCAGGATAATCTTTTTCTTCAAATTTTATTAAGAAGATGGTTTGAGATATTTACAGGTGTTTTGGAGATAAGACGAATATTTATGGCTTACAAGCTCTTACAGCTTGAGCCCAATATTCGGGATTATAACTGGATATTCCATCTAGGATAATCTTTTTCTTCATATTTTACTTAGAAAAAGATTTGAATATTGGAGTGTGGAAGAGAAGACGAATATTTACGGCTTGCAAGCTCTTACAGCTTGAGCCTAATATTCGGGATTATAACTGGATATTCTATCCAGGATAATCTTTTTCTTCATGTTTTATTGAGAAAAGAAGTTTGATTAATAATGATTAATGTACAAAGGTTTGAAATTATTGAAAATTATGTTGGTATTGCTTAAAAGCTCATTGTAAGAAGGCCCAAGAGTAAGCCATGGGACCAGAAACCAAACGAAATCGAAAGCAATTTAATTTAGCTCTAAGCTATCTTAAAGTAGACTCATATATGAATCACTCAATTAGAAGCCAAGCATGCGTTCAAGCGAGTTTCAAAATAAAAATTGAATTTTAACTCCGAATCGCAACACAATAATAAACTAAACAACAATCAAGCACATTATTATTATTATTATAGTAGTGTCCTAATTTTCAGATCAACTCAAAGTAATAAAAAAAGAAAGCTAGATACAACACGCACGCGTTAATCTACAATGAATCTGTAATGTTCCAGTATTGAAATAGAGTTAAAATGAAATAGAATATGGAAATAATATTAATCTATATATATATATATATATATATATATATATATATATATATATATATATATATATATATATATATATATATATATATATATATATATTAAAACAGTACACTATATATACATAAAAAAAAGTATATAAATTTTTAATTAAAAAAACTCAAAGTTATATATATAAAACTCATATAAACCGTAAACGTATATATGGATTTGAGAATTTATACATATGGTAAAACAAAGAAAAAACAAGAGTATAACCTAACAGTATATATATAAGAATCAAAACAGTGTGTATGTATATACATATAAAACTTAAAATAACAAAAAAAAAATATATGAAACTAACAGGAAATTTTATTTAGATATGAAGTTTAAAATTAAAAGTGATACGAAATAAATATAAAGTGATAAGAAATTATATTTATAAACTAATTGTATATATATATATATATATATATGAAGCTTAAAATCAAAAGTAAATAAATAAATAATATGTATGAAACAAAATCAAGAAGAAATAAGAAGGTTATAGTTGGTAGGTGTTGCAACTCAATGAAGCATAAGCTGGTGCAATTGTTGAAAGCATGATATAGATGGGCTAACTATTCATTTGAGTATGGTGAAAAAATAGTACATAACATCCACCATAAAACATATTTTTTAGAGTGAAAGAAAAACAATTGAATTTTAAGTAGTTCAAAGTGGAAGAGGAAAAACTTGCATCACATTATTGGGAATATAATGAGATTGAGAGACGTGAACAGTGGTTGTCTCCCTAACTTTGTTTTTTCTATTCTTTTTTCAAAACCGGAAATGAATCATGATAAAGGGGCGCCGTTCCTTCTGTTTCCTCCCACAAACACTAGCACAGTAGGAATATATACTAGGTTTTAATTTTAAAATGCCAATAATGCCCTTTTTGATATTTTGAGTGCAAAAATAAATTGAAACCAATTAACTAAAATACAATTCATACATTTAAAATAAATAAAATCAAATCAATTTTAATATATAATTAATTCTATTTATTTATTTCAAATATATTGACAAAAAGATAAAAATAAACAGACTCAAAATGAAAAAAAGGCGGGCACAAAAGTGCTCGAAAAATTAAAATGAATGCACTAAAATGATCAGTGTGAAATAAACTTATTGGAAAAATACAGCGTTTTTTTTTAATTTTGAAATAAATTTTGACCGGTTAAACAGGCTCGAGCTGATCAAAAAGTGGCCGAAAAATTAGCTGAAAAATAAATCGAGCATACCAGATTAAACTACGCGAAACGTAGATTAATAAAATTGATGTCTAGAAGCTTGATTTTAAAATTTTCGTTCACCGATTTAACGCACATCCGTTGACTAATTCAACCGGTTTGTCTGTAGATCCGAAAAAATTGTTTCAACTGATATTTTAGGCACTATGCGGTATGGAATGCATGGTATGCTATGTAGACATGCAATAGCTATGATGACTGTATTGAATCAGCGATTCAGGGTCAAAATTGGGGTATGACAGTTGCCCCTATTTAAGTATCTTCAACTAGAGAATATGAAGCAGGACACTCTTCATATGATCATAGTGGGAGATAGTTAAATACTAAGAAGATCCGGATTTTGATCCTGAAATGCAAATGATAGGATATGATATGAGATGAATGTCAGAATGAATGACTCTTTTTATTTGATTTGCTAGGGATATGATCAGACATAAGATAAACCCTAGCATGATGCTTTATGATAGATACAAAATGAAACAAAGATCTGTGGGGGATGCTGATGGTCTACAGGGAGACAGACAAATGGTAAAAACCAACTCTCTGGGGAAAACAATCCTGTTGGAGAATCGGACACACACTGGGGAGTACTCAAAGTGAAATTTGATAAACGATACTTAGAATACAAGAGATTTCGGTAGTAAGTTCATATATGACTTACTAAACCTGAATAAGGAAAAAATGCTACAACAGGTTCATATATGACCTGGCTATACTGGGATAAAACACAACAACAGGTTCATATATGACCTGACAATGATGGGGAATATCAAGAAGTTCTGACAGCAGGTTCAGATATGACCTAACAAACTCGGAAAAATTCAAGAAGAGTGTATCAACAGGTTCATATATGACCTGGTAATACTGGAATGAAACACAACAACGGGTTCATATATGACCTGACAATGTTGGGGAATATCAAAAAGTTCTGACAGCAGGTTCAGATATGACCTAACAAACTCGGAAAAATTCAAGAAGAGTGTATCAACAGGTTCATATATGACTTGGTAATACTGGAATGAAAGCTCAACAGCAGGTTCATATATGACCTGACAACACTGAAACAATCATAGAGAAAGACTCTTCAGAACAGGTTCATATATGACCTGACACTGGAAGAAAGCTCAACAACAAGTTCATATATGACCTGAATAAAGCTCAACACAGGTTCATATATGACCATGAATAGCACTGAACCACATGTTCATATATGACCTGATAATGGAATAAAGTTCAACAACAGGTTCATATATTACCTGAATAGCACTGAACAACAGGTTCATATATGACCTGATAATGGAATAACGCTCAACAACAGGTTCATATATGACCTGAATAGTATTGAACAACAGATTCATATATGACCTGATGATGGAATAAAGCTCAACAACAGGTTCATATATGACCTGAATAGTATTGAACAACAGGTTCATATATGACCTGATGATGAAATAAAGCTCAACAACAGGTTCATATATGACCTGAATAGTATTGAACAACAAGTTCATATATAACCTGACAATGGAATAAAGCTCAACAACAGGTTCATATATGACCTGAATAGTATTGAACAACAGGTTCATATATGACCTGACAATGGAATAAAGCTCAACAACAGGTTCATATATGACCTGAATAGTATTGAACAACAGGTTCATATATGACCTGACAATGGAATAAAGCTCAACAACAATTGGACTCTGAACCGTAAGTAATGGATTATAACCAACTTTTTAACGGATTTTGCCAACAACAATTGGACTTGAAAATGACTGCGAAAACCGGATGTTGGTTTAAGGGCACCAAATACAAACTGGAATTAGAGGTCAAAGGGTATAGGATCAACAACAAGACCTGGGTCAATGCAAAATGAGCCCGAAGTATATTTCGGCCATGCATGGTTTGAATTTTCTTTTATGTATGATATATGAATGATCATGATATGAAAATGCTGACACTTGAGTGGACTGGGAGTTGTAGAGGCTTTTTATGGAGATCATGATTCCTCAACACCGAGAACTCAACCAAATATTTTATGGTAGATGTTATCAAAGGAGAATTTATCAAGCTTGACAGCCACAACTTAGCCAATGGGATCCTTTTGGAGGATTAATGAATCGTGCTAGCGTAATTTCCGGGCACTCGTCTTAAACTCAATAGTTCTTGACGTATGTCAGAATTTGTTTGAGCAGTTTGAAAGCATGAATGGGGTCTTCCCCTCTGTGGCTCATCTTGCCCCAGTTTGTTGGGTCTTTGAAAATTTTCACCTTGAAAGTGAGTTTGAAATAGCTTGCCATGAGACTACCTCGAGATGGCTTGCCCCAAGTGTTTGAAACTTGCAATGGTCTACCCCTGATTAACCAAATGTTGGAATGGTAGACTCTTGATTGACTGTCCTTTGGATAGTTGGACTCATTGAGCTCTGAGGTGGCTTGCCCCAGTCTAAGTCTTGAAGAAAATTACTCTTGGCGAGATGACCCTTAGGGTGATTAGCTCGAATTAACTGATGCTCAAAGTGATTTCCCCTGTTTGGACTTCTTTCACTTTATCAATTTCCTCAACTGCATATTGTCGGAATTTCTTTGATGCTAAGTGTTGACTCGCAAATAAGATTGTGCATTCAAAAAATGGTAATATTAATGCAATGTTTATGCAAAAATTTGAACTCAAAGTTTATTGATATGAATGGGTGAAATACAGTGAACGAGTCGTTGATAAGAACACAATGGTGATCAATTCATTCACAGTATGCAAGTTGGTACCATCAAATGATTAGCAAAAATCGTTTGGAGTCAAGTTAACACAACCTTGTTATAGTATGCTTTCAAAATAAACCCTGCCTCAATTAGGTCTTTTAAGGGTTGTAACGTGGTCTGGTTCACGGTTTTTTGAAACAAAAGGATATAAGGCTCAAAATTTATTTTTACCCACCCCTTCTTCTTGATGATCTCCAGTTCCTATGTTCAGTTAATTCAACACACGCATTCGACTTCTAAGAGGGTTCGAAGGTGTGATGGTAAAGATGGGGGTTCAAGATAGATTTCCTTGAATGGCAGTCACCTTATTTTGTTTTTGTTGAGGATTTAGTGACCTCTTTTAATTGATTTTCTTTATCCCTGGTTTTGCCTGGACCGCTTCTTTGAAGCTTTCGGTCCATCGGGATGCCCTGACTTTTGCCTAAGTCATTTTGTGGTATTTGACTTAGCGGGCTTTTTTTATTTTTTAAAGGTGTTGACTGCCACATTATTGGTGGATAAGGATCAACCAACACTAATTTTAGCTTTTCTTAGCTTCTTCGACACTTCAACATGTGCGCGAAGGATAACATGTGGTTGAACCTAATTGGAGGGTGTACATATGGACGATTTTTTTGAAAGATCGAATGCACGATCAAACTATCTGAACATAACTACCCTGCCCCAGGTTAAGATTAAGGGTTTTAGATCCGAAATAAACACCGACTTCTAGGCTCAAAGTGGTTGACTAAGGATTAACTCCTTATTTCTTCAGTGTTTGGGGATTTGAAACAATGCCTTACATCATCGACAAGGTTTTACTCAAAAGCATACCATAACAATTTCAGGTGTTTCGTTTTCGTCATCCTCCTTCCAATCTTGGTTAACACAACGGTTTCATAAACAAAAGTGAATGAGAGGAGTATTTTTGTTTTTAACGTAAAGGAAAAATGAGTGAATACGAATGGATTAATTCAAAAGATGCATAAACATTTCATTAATCTTACCAATTCAAAGAAAACAACAATGCTTAAAAGCAATTAACAATCAACATGCAAGGAAACTACAAAAGAGATGCTGAAACAACCAAATGATTGCCATCTTTAGGGAATTGACTTCTTCAAACTTGAAGGTTGGGATCAACAAGCTTTTTGACATTGGCATGATGATCTTCAAATTCTTTTCCTTCAATCTCATCGTTGAACGCAACCTTCTTGGATCCACTACTCATTTCTCATTTTCTTTCTTTGGTATGGGTCGTGGCATTGGAAATCCAAGACGGTATCTCAATGCTCTTACCAGGAAACAATGATAGCTCATTAGCCACATCCCTGACATCTTCCTTGTGGTACAAAACCTTGAGGGGTTTCAAGGGTCCTTTCCCTTTCTCATTACTTGGCCCAGAAATCAAGGTATATGTACCTGAGCCTTCCTCCTTGAGTGTTGGTGATGTTATGTCAATTAATCTTTGCAGCTTGAGCTTAAAACTCTTGCATTCCTCGATGGAGTGCCCCATTGTTCCAGTATGGTATCCGCACTTGATCTTCGGGTGATCTTCTTCAAAAACTAAGCTCTTTTTGTTAATCAGTTCTCATACCAAGGCTTTCAGCGCTAAGCAAGAATCCAAGTCATGTCTCAATGCCCCTTATGGAATTCACATGTTGCATTTGGATTGTACCATGGCAGATATAGTGACACGGGTGTGAGAGCTCGAGGGGTCACCAAAGCATTCTGGATCAGCTGTGGGTAGAGCTTGCTATATGGCACCGGAATTGGGTCATTGTAATTTTTGTTCCTCTTGCTCTGATTCTGATTTTTGTTCTGAACCTTACTTCGGTGATTTTGAGGATGAATAGCCAGAGGATGTTGATGATGACGTCTTGAGGGAGGGCTATATGCCGGTAGACGAGGAGTTGCCATATAGAATTTCCCTTGACTTGGGATAACACGAGATGGATGTGGGGTAGTAGCTCTCTTTGTTGCAGCAGTGTATATTGGATGACCCTCTTTTCTCAACAAGATTTGCAGGGTTTCCAAGACCCATCTCATTTGGCTCTTCAAAAGATTAAGTTCCTCCTTCAGTGCTTCTTGGCTTTTCCTTAGCTCGTCCATCATCTCCTGAGACATGGTTCTTTGCTCTAAACGTGTGTTGAGAATCACTTTGCTTCATGGACAAAGGATGGATGAGTTTTTTTTTGTATTTTGTCTGGAAAATGACATGCATTATGATGAGATGCAGATGCAATGAAATGCAAATGAATGCAATGCAAGCCATGCATATTTGTTTTTTTCAATACACGGGTTCAAAAGTCTGAGGTACTGATGAATCTGGTTGCTTTCCAAGAATAGGTTCTCACCGGGTATGATCTAGGGTTACAAAGGTTCCTAGAGCCATGGATCCATCAGACTGTTTGCTACCTGCGGCAACTTACTTGCCAGGCGTCAACTCCATCCAAAGAATCTACTCTAAGTGAGGTTCTCGCATCGATCCAACGAGAAATTCATCTCGCAGACCCACACTACGCAACCATCTTTCCTAGTTGGGCAAAGAACTAAGGTTCTACAAATGGTTCTTAGAGTCATGGATCCTAAAGAAAATATCGAAGCTTACGGCAACTTACTTGCCGAGCGACAACATCCTCTCAAGAATCTACTCTAAGTAAGGTTCTCGTACTGACCCAACGAGAAATACATCTCGCGGACCCGCACTACTCAACCTCATCCTATCTTATGTTTTTACTTGAGACTCGGGTAAAAGTCTTTCCCACAAGGTTTGCAATCAAAGTATCCAAGTACCAAACCAAAATCGAACCAATACAACAGATTCATATTAATATGACAATAGAGATAGTAAAAACAATAAAGAAAAGCCACATAGGTAAACACACAAAGGCACACAAACGACCTAACTAGGCTTGACTCACTTAGGGATGAAAAGTCCCCAGCAGAGTCGCCATCTGTCGCACCTCGAAAAAATGGGGATACGACTTTAAAGCGAAGAGCGATCGCCCGCTCGCAATGATGGGCTGAACAGAGTCGCCACCGAACTTTATTTATTCCTAAAAAGGAAAGGGGAAATATCGATAAAACCTCTAAAAGAAAGGATAAGATATGGTCATCGCAACCAATATCAGGGTTCGGGAGTCGATTACGCAAGGGGAAGGTATTAGCACCCCTCACGTCCGTTGTACTCAACGGGAACCATTAGGTTAGTTGTGTGCGTTAGTGTTAGTTGAAATGTTAGGCTTTTCGAATTATTAGGTGGGAAAGAAAGAAAGGATGAGAAGAGAATGTTTTTGGATTTTTTGCCGAAGGACTAAACCTAAGTTTTTTATTAGTGGGCCTGACAAGATTTATAAATCCTGCTCCTACGTATCTCAAAAGAGAAATCAAGGCTTACGTAGTTCTGAGTAGAAAAATGTTTGTTTGTTGGTCGATTTTAGCGAAAGCTATACTGTATTAATCGACGAAAACATTGTTTTACCCAAAACAGATGAGGAGTGGATGCATACCACACATCGAACGGATTTATAAATCTACATTCGGAAAAGCGTGAGTTATCTCGACTCAACAATCGTGGCCGAAACATTGTTTTGCATCACCTTAAGACAAGATACCTTTCGTTTATGAAAAGGTTTTTGATTAATCGCACGGCGGCGAAAAAGAGTTTGATTGGTTGGATGTATTTTGAGTAATGGCGAGAACTTGGATGAGCGAGATATCCATCTCGAATCCTAGCCTCAGGAGTGCACGATATACACCATGTTCCATTTCCATCTTTATTGGCAAAAGTGTTTAATAGAGATTAAGTATTTTTCAGGTTTAATTGAGAAAGGGTTTAAAGAAACCGCATTGACAATTTTAGTCTATGACGAGAGCTAAGATAGGCAAGGCATGCACCTTGAATCTTATTCTCAAGAATGCACGGTATACACCATATTCCATTTCCATCTTTATTGAAAGAGGTTAAGATCGGAATTAAGTATTTTGGAGTTTGAAAGACGAATACTTGTGACTTGCAAGCTCATACGGCTTGGGTCTAATACTCGGGACTACGTCTGGACATTCCACCCAGGCCGTCTGTTTCTTTCCCATTTTATTAAGAAAATGATTCGAACATTTACGGATGTTTTGGAGGGAATACGAATATCTATGGCTTGCAAACTCTTACAGCTTGAGCCTTATATTCGGGATTATGATTGGATATTCCATCCAGGATAATCTTTTTCTTCAAATTTTATTAAGAAGATGGTTTGAGATATTTACAGGTGTTTTGGAGAGAAGACGAATATTTATGGCTTACAAGCTCTTACAGCTTGAGCCCAATATTCGGGATTATAACTGGATATTCCATCCAGGATAATCTTTTTCTTCATATTTTACTTAGAAAAAGATTTGAATATTGGAGTGTGGAAGAGAAGACGAATATTTACGGCTTGCAAGCTCTTACAGCTTGAGCCTAATATTCAGGATTATAACTGGATATTCTATCCAGGATAATCTTTTTCTTCATGTTTTATTGAGAAAAGAAGTTTGATTAATAATGATTAATGTACAAAGGTTTGAAATTATTGAAAATTATGTTGGTATTGCTTAAAAGCTCATTGTAAGAAGGCCCAAGAGTAAGCCATGGGACCAGAAACCAACCGAAATCGAAAGCAATTTAATTTAGCTCTAAGTTATCTTAAAGTAGACTCATATATGAATCACTCAATTAGAAGCCAAGCATGCGTTCAAGCGAGTTTCAAAATTAAAATTGAATTTTAACTCAGAATCGCAACACAATAATAAACTAAACAACAATCAAGCACATTATTATTATTATTATTATAGTAGTGTCCTAATTTTCACATCAACTCAAAGTAATAAAAAAAAGAAAGCTAGATACAACACGCGCGTTATCTACAATGAATCTGCAATGTTCCAGTATTGAAATAGAGTTAAAATGAAATAGAATATGGAAATAATATATACTAAAATGAAATATATATATACTAAAAAACTAAAAGTGTAAATGTCTATATAAAATTAAAAAAATTGAAAGTAAACTAAATTAAACAAATATATATATATATATATATATATATATATATATATATATATATATATATATATATATATATATATATATATATATATATATATATATTATATATATATATATATATATATATATATATTAAAATGGTACACTATATATACATAAAAAAAAGTATATAAATTTTTAATTAAAAAAACTCAAAGTTATATATATAAAACTCATATAAACCGTAAACGTATATATGGATTTGAGAATTTATACATATGGTAAAACAAAGAAAAAACAAGAGTATAACCTAACAGTATATATATATATATATATATAAGAATCAAAACAGTGTGTATATATATACATATAAAACTTAAAATAACAAAAAAAAAATATATGAAACTAACAGGAAATTTTATTTAGATATGAAGTCTAAAATTAAAAGTGATACGAAATAAATATAAAGTGATAAGAAATTATATTTATAAACTAATAGTATATATATATATGAAGCTTAAAATCAAAAGTAAATAAATAAATAATATGTATGAAACAAAATCAAGAAGAAATAAGAAGGTTACAGTTGGTAGGTGTTGCAACTCAATGAAGCATAAGCTGGTGCAATTGTTGAAAGCATGATATAGATGGGCTAACTATTCATTTGAGTATGGTGAAAAAATAGTACATAACATCCACCATAAAACATATTTTTTAGAGTGAAAGAAAAACAATTGAATTTTAAGTAGTTCAAAGTGGAAGAGGAAAAACTTGCATCACATTATTGGGAATATAATGAGATTGAGAGACGTGAACAGTGGTTGTCTCCCTAACTTTGTTTTTTCTATTCTTTTTTCAAAACCGGAAATGAACCATGATAAAGGGGCGCCGTTCCTTCTGTTTCCTCCCACAAACACTAGCACAGTAGGAATATATACTAGGTTTTAATTTTAAAATGCCAATAATGCCCTTTTTGATATTTTGAGTGCAAAAATAAATTGAAACCAATTAACTAAAATACAATTCATACATTTAAAATAAATAAAATCAAATCAATTTTAATATATAATTAATTCTATTTATTTATTTCAAATATATTGACAAAAAGATAAAAATAATCAGACTCAAATGAAAAAAAGGCGGGCACAAAAGTGCTCGAAAAATTAAAATGAATGCACCAAAATGATCAGTGTGAAATAAACTTATTGGAAAAATACAGCGTTTCTTTTAATTTTGAAATAAATTTTGACCGGTTAAACAGGCTCGAGCTGATCAAAAAGTGGCCGAAAAATTAGCTGAAAAATAAATCGAGCATACCAGATTAAACTACGCGAAACGTAGATTAATAAAATTAATGTCTAGAAGCTTGATTTTAAAAATTTCGTTCACCGATTTAACGCACATCCGTTGACTAATTCAACCGGTTTGTCTGTAGATCCGAAAAAATTGTTTCAACTGATATTTTAGGCACTATGCGGTATGGAATGCATGGTATGCTATGTAGACATGCAATAGCTATGATGAATGTATTGAATCAGCGATTCAGGGTCAAAATTGGGGTATGACAGTAGGTTTGTTTTGATGTGGTGAACTCATGAGCTCATTTGAGTGATATGGCACTTATACCTTGAATTGTAAATTTGTGGAAGAGTTTCACTGTTTGTCTGTTGGTTGTATGACTGAAATACTAACTGTTTAGTCTTTGTACAGGTACCTTAGTTGCTTGCTTTTTGCTCTTGCTTGAGCTTTGGATTATGGTTGATACACCACTTAGGTAGTTATCTTCTTACTTCATGTAGTCTGAAGTCCTGTCACCTTTTTGGCAGGCATTTTGCTGGCAAGTCCTCCTTCAGAGGCTCTGTTTGTGTTTGTTTACAATTGTGCCAAAGACCTCCAAGTGAGGCATGTGTTACTTGATAAGTCCTCCAAGAGTAGAGGCAATTGACGGACAAAAGGGATTAGTAGCCAATCCCCTGTTATTCAGTGAGTCGTTCTTTATGCTCGCACTACGTGTTGATGCTTCTGAACATGTACCCAAGATCTTTGTCCAGAGTCTGTCAAGTGGAATAGGATCCCACTTTCTGGATCCCCACGCTTTCTTTGTCATGAGCTCACCCTGGCCAGGGTTAAGAGCATGAGGTCTCATCCTCATTACCATTTTGATCAGCTTCACCCTAACGTTCAATGTTAGTGGTTAAGAGCTACAGATTACCCATTACAGTTTGGCTTGTTTGTCGAGGTTGACATGACCCCTCTTGACTAAAGCCCACCCATTGTTTGAGCCTTTTGTATGTATATAGTGTGTGATGTTTGTTTACTTGTGAACTTTTGATGTGTGTGCTTTTGAACTAGGAGTTTCCATTTGAGCTTAATTTGAGGATCATTATCATGTTCATCTAAGTGGAAGTTACAAGATACATTGAGGATCTCTTATGAGACTTGTTTGATTGCTTTTGCCTTGTGCTTGCTTATTCCAAAGGATGGGATCTACTTGGATCATCTATATGATCTCAAGAGAGGAACTCCTAGTATGGTTTCATTTCTTATCCCCCCACCTTTTTGTTCTCTTTAGGACTTAACCTTCTTCATCTCTCCACCCTAACCCAAGCCAAAACACTTTTTGTGCAAACATCTGACTATTGTTTTCAACATTAGAAACCTAAGTCTTATGCTTTTGATTTTCAAACTTTCTTTTCATAAACACTCATTTTGAATTGAATCTTTAAGTCAACCTTGACCGTTTTTGTATATACTTCTAATTGGTAAATATAACCCATTCAAATGTGCTTTTTGTGGTTTCAATGATCACTTCTTAATCAAATTTTTTTCATAACCTTTAGCTATTAGGTTTGAGTTATCTTTGTGGTAGATGTAATACTCACCTTTATCCTTAGTGATGGACAATGAGTCTTCCATGCTTATTATAGGGTTAACCCCTCACTAGCATGTTGAAGCTATCCTTACATGGTGGATTTGTGGTTTTAGGTTGAATTTTCTCCCTTTGATAACAAAAGACCTTAAGGCTTTTGGACCAATCAATCCACTCATTTGTTTTGAGATTTTTACCCCGAACTACGAGGTTTTGATCCTAATCTTTTTATAAGAGGGTACGTAGGCAATGGGTTTATCCATCCAAACACAAAATGTAAATAACTTGTATATTCTTTTCTCATCTCTTCAATCATGTTTGCACAAATAAAATTTTCACAAAACAATAACCTTCACAAGCATGAAAAGGGCTCCCTAGGAGTACCTAGGATGTTTTGGGTGTCTAACACCTTCCCATTGCATAACCAAACCCCTTACCCAGATCTCTGTTTCTTTTACTAGTTTCTTTTTAAAACTTTTAGGTTTTTGTTCGCTTTCTAACCATTCCTTTGGATAAATAGAAGTGCGGTGGCGACTCGATTTTGTATGATTTACCTTGGATTTAGTCAATATCTCCAATGGTAATGAATACACCGCTACATGATGAATGGATCAGTCCGGCCAAGGTCGCCTGAGAAGACGACCGGCGCTTTGCTCCGGCAATGATGTGGCACGGTCCCGAGCCATCAGATTGGTTCAAATTGTTTTAATCAGGGACGTTGCTTGTAATGACCAAGTGCGTGGCGCGCTGACTAGCGTGTACCATGGAACGCGCGTTTCTCACCACTTGATCTGCCATCTCAATAATGAGGCAGATTAAGTGGTCCACGTTTTTTTGATTTTTGATTTTAATTTTTATTCCTTTGATTTTCATTAATTCATATTAATTTTAATATTGATCCAAAAAATATGAGAGTTTCACCAAAAAAATTCAAATATTTTCCCCTTTCATATTCTGAATTAAAATTATTTTTTGGATCATTATTAATATTTTTCATGATTTAATTGATTTTTCATTTATTTTTAATTGTTTAAAAATACTTTTAAGTCCTTAAAAATTCTGAATTTTTTTCTCCAAGGTCTTTTGACCTTATTTGACCTATGATAAATCTCATGACCATTTATTTGGTGTTTTGATGAGGTTTTAGAAATTTGACAAACCATATTTAATTTAAATGTATTGATTTAGTATTTTTAATTGGAATAAATGCCAAATAATTTTGTTGACCAATTGTGATGACTTGTTGGTGTTTGACTCTTGTTGTTGGGCCTTGGTCAATGTTGATTTGACTTTGTCAAATTAATATCATTAGATTTAGGGGATTAATGGAATGTACATTCCATCTCCCAAAATGAATGGATGATATTAATTTGGTAAAAGTCCTCCTTTGACCAATTTGAGTTTTCATCTATTCTTCTACCTCTTCATCTCATTCCCCTTCTTTATGCATTCATCTCATTTGGTCTATGATCTCTCAAAGTTCTAAAGCTAGTTGATTGAAAAATTAACATGAGTATGGATGAGATTAGGCCACACCTTTTGCATATTCTTTTTGTGTGTGGTATGCTTCATGAGCATAGTTCATAATACTATGTCTCTAACATGCATTAACACCAAAATTCTATTGCCCAGCCTCAAATAGTTGTGACTTCTACATAAGTCCAATTACGATTGCTTAACATAACGCTAAATTTGTGACATAAAAGGCATATCATTCTAGTTAGTGATATTGTAAGTCTCCCCTCTTTCATGGTATTGTGTGGAAACTTGGCCTTTTTCCCTTCCTTTGGAAGATGTCTTGGTTCAAGGATCCATGCTTGTGATAAGTGGTTTGAGTGTTCTCCAAAGAATGTCTAAGAATGAAAAGCAAAAACAAAACAATACTAACTTCTAACCTATTAACTACCAACTTTTAATTTCAAGTCCTTTACTTTAATGTCATTTAATTCTAGCTTTTATACATTTTCCATTGTTCATATCATTCTAATTGTTTATGTTAATGAAATTTTCACTTTGTCCATTTGGACCATATTGTGTGATATATTTTATTTGTGAATACTTTGTTTGTTTGTGTGGTCTTTGAACATTAATGTACATAATAACAACAAAAACCCTAAAAAACTTTTGTGTGGACTATTGGCTTAATCTTGGACAAATGGACTTAGAATTTAGGCAACATTCCTATGCTAAAGGACTTGGCCAATGCCAACTTATAGAGAAACCAAGTGCTTGCAAGTTAAAACTTCATATGATACATCATTCAAGATCTCTCTAAGTTCATCTGCAACATGATTATTGTGAAGCTGTTATTTTGAACCTGTGACTTGTGAAATTCATCTATTACATGGGCTACCTTGAAGAAGATCATGGAATGGATAAGCTTGGATGTGGCCATCTTTATTTGACGCCTTGCTCTTCAAGATTGATATAATTGTGCATTTGTGTGTTGCTTGATTCTAAAAAGTCCAAGGGAATTTTGGGTTTCTATTGACATTCTTGTCTATTGGATTGCTACCCACTTGGTCAGATCTTTTCACCTCTAAACTTTTAATTTTGTACATAGGTTTAATCTCTTCATCTTCTTCCCATTTCTTTAATTTTAAAATATCTCCCTCCTTTTTCAAAACCTTCTTTGATTGAACTTATTTTGTTCTAAACTTTGACCATTTTTGCAAAAAAGATAGAAACTTTGGCCTTATGCCATTGCATTTTCAAACTTCTTTTCTAAATCAAACTTATAAATAGACTTAACTATACTTGATTTAAACTTTCAAAAAGCCAAAAAGAACTAACTCATTCAAACCATTTTTAGGCCTATGTGCCTTTCAAACTTAAGTTTTTTTTAAAAGCAATGCATCCACTTTGAAATTTGTATCACGAACTACGAGGTTTTGATCCCTCATTTTTATGTTGGTACGTAGGCACAAGACCGAAGGTCTTGCCAAACACAAAAATATAATTAATGAATTCTTTTCTCACCCCCCCCCCCCTCATTCTATTTGTTTGTAAGCATCACTTTGTACAAAATACATATGCACACAAAAAGGGCTCCCTAGAAGTACCTAGGACACTTTGGGTGCTAACACCTTCCCTTTGTGTAACCAACCCCCTTACCTATAATCTCTGACATTTTATTAGTTTTGATTTGAAAACTTCTTACTTTTGGGTTTTGTTCATACTTTTTCCCTTTTCCCTTGGAAACAATAAAAGCGCGGTGGCGACTCTTGTTATTTGATCTCTAGCTAATCCATAGCTTGATGATCATGAATTTACCGCTACAGAAATTAAATGGCGACTCTGCTGGGGAGTAGTCTCCAATGGGTTTAGCCTACTTTTTGTGTGTATATATTTGTATATATGTGATGTTTGTATATATGTATGTGTGATATAATCTGCTTGTTGTGCTTGGTGATCTCTGAGTGGTAAGACAAGTTCTAACCCGAACTTGAGTGAAATTAAGATATGAGGATGGTATAGTCATGTTCGACTTGTGTGAAGTAGTCCTTAATAAGTTGGCTTGAGATCCATCCGCTCAGTGGAGACTCTTTTAGATTTGGAAATGTCACACAAGTATTTGTGGTTAGGCATTACTATCTCTAATTTGGGCCTGAGAAGCTGAGAACCGTAGAACATTTACCCCCTCTTGGCCTATTTAGGACGTAGTGTGGAAACTGTTCGAGTGTAGACTTGATAACAGTTGTTACGCGATACTACACTCAGACAAGTTTCTCTTGAGAATATTATGGGTCGATGGGTCATTCATCTTAACCTGTAATATCCGATAGATGGTATTAAGATTCTGGGAACTTTTTAGAACATGATCTACAGGTTATTTATCCTTAGCTCACTCCTTTGGGATGGTTCTTACCCAGACTCCATGCTCATGACTTACAACAAACCCTTGATTCTTGGTTGATCCAATCAAGTCTTGTCAATATCAATGGAACTTGGGTGTTGATAAGGTGTAAACCATAATCCAGCAAAATGGATGATTGATCTTGACAATGACTTGATTCATCCTTGAACTTTGTTTGCCTTGTTTGCGATCCCTTATTTGTGATTGTTGTATTCATGCATTCATGCGCATCATAACATTCATCACACGAAAATTTCAAGGAACTCAAGTATCATTTGCAAATATTTTCAAACCATGGACTGTGGACGAAGGAACACTAAGAAGTACAGTTTCAGATGTCCAGAGTTGAAAGAGTTAAGGAAGCTAGCATATTTTGTATTAGATCCATTAGACTTCAAACAACGTCATGGGGAGCTTTTGTCCATCTTGTCTGCCGATGTGGTTGAAGGACTCTTGAGTGTACCAGTGTAGTTCTATGATCCTCTCTACCGTTGTTTCACTTTTCCAAATTTTCAGCTTGTGCCTACCTTGGAGGAGTATTCTCATCTTTTGGGGATACCTGTCTCTAGTAGAGTGCCTTTTAGTGGATTGGAGGAGATTCCCCGATCTAATCTTATTGCTGAAGCTCTTCACTTGAAGAAGTCTGAGATAGAGGATCGTTGGGCGAAGAAAGGAGGATTATTTGGGTTGCCATATGATTTCCTCATCAAGGAAGCTACTGCTTTTGCTCAAGCTGGTAGTGTGGATGTTTTTGAAGCTATCTTTGTGTTGCTCATCTATGGATTAGCTTTGTTCCCTAACATTGACGGTTTTGTTGATGTTAATGCCATTAGACTTTTCTTGATTAGGAATCATGTGCCTACTTTGTTGGGTGATATGTATTTCTCTTTGCATCTAAGGAATTCTAAGGGTGGTGGAACGATTATCTGTTGTATCCCTCTTCTGTACAAAAGGTTTATTTCGCACTTGCCTCAGACGCCTGCTTTTATGAAGACCAAATAATGTCTACGGTGGTCTCAGAGACTTATGTCTCTCACTAATGATGATATAGTTTTGTACGATCCTTCGTTGAGCAGTTTGGAGATTATTGATAGTTGTGGTGAATTCTCTAATGTGCCTCTCATTGGTACATAAGGAGGAATTAACTATAACCCTACTTTGGCTCGTCGTCAACTTGGGTTCCCCTTGAGAGAGAAACCTAATAACACTTTGTTAGAAGGTCTTTTCTATCAAGCGGGTAAAGATCCCCAACATTTGAAGCAGAAGATTATGCATGCTTCGCATAATGTGCATAGGAAAGGAAGATCCGAGCTTGGTCCGTGCAATTGTGTAGCTTTGGAAGCTTACACTCTTTGGGTGAAGAAGAGAGATTTGGAGTTGAAGATGCCTTATCCTTGTGAAAGACCTATGTCTATGGTTGTGGTTGAGCCATTAACTCTCCCTAACCAGGATGTAGAGGAGTTGGAAGACGCGCTTGTCAAGATGAAACAAGAGAAGGATATATGGGAAGAGTGTTTCTGTGCTTTGAGCAAGAAGCATGAAGAGTTGCGGTTGGAGTCTAAGGACAAAGACGCACTTATTAAGCTACTTGAAGACCGAGTGACGAAGAGACAGAGAGAGCCAGAGGTTTCACCTTCTAGCATGCCTCGGCCTTCCGTTGCTTGAAAGAAGATTGTTGACCAGCTTGTTCCCGAGAATACTCAGATGAAGGCTTCTTTTGAGATTGAGATCCATCGCATTCAAAGGAAGTACGCGCCTACAGCCAGATCTTCTGACATTGTTGTTAGGGATCCTTAGGATGACTAGTCTTCTTTTCTCTTGTATTTTTCATTTGGTTTCTGAAATTGTACTCAGTGTAATCCTTCCAATTTATATAAATAAAAAGAGATTTTTGGTCATATCAAATTGTTGCAATTGCTATTTAAATATATATATTTGGAAATGATATAGTAAGTTCCCTAAAAAATAAACAATCAAGCATTGCATCTCATACATCATTTGCATAAGCAGGTTTTCTCCAGATGTCCGATTGGTGTTTCTTTTGTGCTTCAGCCAAGCTGACTCACCGGTACAATACCCGAGCCAATCATCTAAGAATCATGGAGCACCTAGAGCAAGAGAACAGAGAGCTGAAGGACGAGATCGCCCGCCTGACTGCCATGATGGAGTCAGTTCTTGCCGCTCAGAGTCAATCTTTTCCAACGTCTGCAACTCCTCCTGCGAGGACTGTTATTTCAGAGGTAGCTACCTCTACCGTGCCTGCTGCTGCTGCCCATTTCGCGTCAATTATGCCTGTCGGATTCCCGTGAGGAATGTCATCCAACTTTGTGCCTGAAGGCTTTGCGCCTACCTTTGCTTTCATGTCGGCATCTAGCCCGGTCATGCCCGTGCCACCTCCCGTTGTGCATACTTTGCCTCACGTAGAGGATAACATTTATCACTTCGAGCTGTCTAAGGGTCCAGATGTTTATGAGAAGATGGATGAAATGAAAGATCAGTTTCTTGAGTTGCGCAAGGAATTGAAGACGCTGAGAGGTAAAGATCTGTTTGGGAAGAGTGCAGTCGAGTTGTGTTTAGTGCCCAACGTTAAGATCCCGGTGAAGTTCAAAGTGCCTGACTTTTAAAAGTATAAGGGTGTAACACCCCAAAATTTGACCTCCTCATTCATGCACTCACTTTTTAGGTCATTTAGCATTTCATATCACATTGCATCATGTCAATCAGAATTAGCTCCAAGAAGCTCGGACATCATCCAGGACACTTTGTGGGTTCTACTTAGACGATCAGTCAACACAAGGAAAAGACTTGAGGTACTACCAACAGGGCCAAATGGGGCCTATTCACCATGCAAATTGCCAAGCTTGAAGAAGCAAGAATCTGCTGCTGAGATGTCATGCTCGCTAGGCGAGCAGATGCTTCGCCTAGCGAAGATCACTGTCATGCTCGCTAGGCGAGCAGATCCTTCGCTAGGCGAAGGGCGCGCACTTCAGAAAATATCAGAAAGATTTTGGGCTTGAGTTGTCCTCATTCTAAGCCCACAAGTCCACGGAAATCAGCTATAAATATGAGAGTTTCAGTAGAGGATTACAGATTTGGAGACACTTGGAGACACTTGGAGTTTCACTGGGAGTTTCACCGAAGAAAGGTCTTGAGAGAAAGAGTCCTAGGAATTACTCTGCAGCAATCTTCAGGCAGCTCTGAGAAGTTCACTCCGATTCACACGCTTTTCTGCCTCCGCCTCACGCAAACCCTAACAGAGCTTCGCAAATCCAGCCGCGCCGTTCAATCGATTTCTCATCAGGTATGCCTTTGTTCCTATTACTCTATGCGTTGAATTTGAATACTATGAATGCATGAGGTAACATCAGGTTTTGCACACGGGTTTATGTTTGCGTATGAATATGTGAATAGTGTCTTGAATGTTTAATAATTTCGTTTCCGAAATGAATGCCATAGGGTTTGGAATCCTTAAAATCGTACTGTTATCGATGAGAAATTCAAAACCCGCAGGCGCTCGCTAGCCGCTTCGCTAGGCGAGCACGCAGCGAAGCTTCGCTAAGCTTTCGCTAGGCGATGCAGTAGCGAACGCGACAGTTTTCGTTTTTTCTTTGTTCTGTTTGTTCTAACCTATCTTGTGTTGCCATGGCATTGTTTTCCCTGGATTTCATCTTGTTTGTCTAACCTTTTTGTCAAGTTTTTGTGAGGACTCACACACTCTTGCAGGGATACCATTCGGAGGTTTATTCTGATTACTCGTATTGACTGATTTTCTTTGATGGTCTAGCTGGAGAGATTTCAGGGTTGCTTATCCCTTTAATTACTGTAACTTCGGATCTTTATCCGTGTGGTAATTTTTTCCCTTTCTCGTACTTTATCGCTTTCTTAGGAGGCAATGTTTGAGCCCCTTGGTGGCATTTTACTTTAAGATACATGTTTTGTGTGGTGTGATCGTTTCCCCATGGGACACGAGGCTTCGGATAGTCTCCCGTTTGCATGCCAATTAAGGTAGCACTGTTCCTTCGCCTAGGACTTCCTTTTTGCATGCGCGTTCCTACAACGCGAACAAACCCTAAAACCCAAAGCAACATGTTATCTCCTTCTACTACAGGTGAGTAAGTCTCCAAAGGTCGAGCATCCGGTAGATTGCGTAGTAACGTTGTTCGTCCAAAACCCAATCCATAACCCTGTAGTTAGCCGAACTACGACTTGCTCTGATTCTCATTCCAGATGAGATACATAGGCATAAGACGCGATGTCTTAGTGAGCACACATCCCCCCAACCCATAGGTCAGCCGAGCTACGAAGACTCTGATTCTCATATTCAGATGAGATACGTATGCAGTGGATGCGACATCCGCGCGAGTCATTTTCCCCTAACCTTTTTCTAGTTTTTAGTAAACAGCACAAGATAAACTCACACCCTTTAGACAAGAACTACAAAAGTGGATCCCGTAGAGTACTACGGATGCGTAGGGGTGCTAATACCTTCCCTTCGCATGACCGACTCCCGAACCCAAGATTTGGTTGCGAGACCCCGTCTTGTCCTTTCCTTTTTCAGGTTTACTTCGAGCGTTTCCTTTCCCTCCTTTGGGATGAATAACGCACGGTGGCGACTCTTCTGTCATTTTCTTTTGCCGGTTGTTTTTTTGCACACTGTATTTTTCAGGTTGCGACAGCTGGCGACTCTGCTGGGGATAGAAGTTGACCTCTTGCTGGTCCATCTTCCCTAAGCGAGTCCCTCCTAGCTTTTGTGATTTCTTGTTCATTGGGTGTTCATGCTTTTGTACATTTATTTACTCACTTGCTTGCATTCATCTGTTGTATCTGTTGGAGCTGTTGTTTGTTTGTTTGTTGGGATGGGATGTTCTACGAGAGATAAGCCCATTACCCAGGCTTGAGTGTACACACAGGTTTTAGAATGGATAATCATGAGGCTTGCGTGGCATGTTGCTACGTTAAGTCGTTCGTGAAGAACCACACCCAGACGAGGTTTCTTTTGGATATATTATGTCCTACGGATGTTCCGTAATGACATAATGTTCCTCTAGAAATCGTCGACTCTGGTGACCATTTCCCGAGAACTCAGTCGAGGCCTCTCCTCCGAGACGTGATTATGTTAGCTCTGGTGGGTGCATTCTCGCTGATCAATCCGAGGACCCCGAGACTGGGAACTTGCTTTAGGATGTCCTGTTGAGGGGAGTCAGTGGAGGTCTTTCATCTCGTAAATAATGCCAAACCTTCAGTGGTAAACGTATTATTCGCGACTGAAGGGCTGAAGTTGACGAACTTCTGTTCTTAGAACCTACCAGTGAGGGGCGGGCTAAATTCAGGAAACCTTAACCTCCAACCAACCCGGTTTTCTGGAGCAGAGCTTTGATCTTGTTTTATATTCCTCAGTGGTTTTCTCTTTAGACAGTGCAACCTGACAGATGTTCAAGCAGATACAGCAATCCTGATTGACATGCCACTGCATTGCATTCACATCATCACATCATTTGCATTCATATCATTTAACACATGTTTATCCATTTCAAGGGGGTTTACATCTTCTTCTTGATTCCAGTCGGAGTTTTTTTGGTTCTCTTAAGATGGATATTGGCAGAAAGAGACTTGTCGCCTACAAGTTTCCGGTGGTCTGTCTGGAGCTCATTCAACAGTTGATGAAGTTAATGAATCCTGGTTCTCTAGAAGGATTCCGAGAGGATTACGGTTTGATTCTAAGTTTCGTCACGGTTCTTTCCAAAGATCAACGTGACGCTCTATTCACACTGCTACAGTTCTATGACCCTCCACTGAGATGTTTCACTTTCCCGGATTATATTTTGGTCCCTACTCTGGAGAAGATTGCCAGTTTTCTCAGAGTTCCTATCAGGTCACAGTTATTGTTCTACAGTTCTGAGTTTCTGCCCGATCTCAGCATGGTTGCTTCAGCCACATATTTGGAGGAATCAGTCTGGAAGGCTAATATGTGTCAGAAGGGAGAAGTTAGTGGTTTTCATCTGGGTTTCTTACTGGGAGAAGCAAAGAAGAAGCTGGAAGATGGTAACCAGAGGGGTTTCAATGTTGTGTTGGCTCTTTGTGTGTATGGGATTGTCTTGTTCCCTAATGTTGCCAAATTTGTGGACATGGACGCAATACGCCTCTTCGTGTTGAGAAATCCAGTGCCGACCTTGCTAGGAGATTTCTTTCATTCAGTGCACCACAGAAATAAGAATAGAAAAGAAGGATTGTTGAATTGTTGTGTGCCTTTGTTTTATAAGTGGTTCAGTTCTCACCTACCCAAATTAGGAGTGTTCGTTGATGTCAAGGACTCGTTGAGTTGGTCGAAAAGATTGATGGGGTTGAGAGCGGAAGATATTTCTTGGTGGTCCGACCGGAGCTTGCTTCGGGCAGATATTATTCATAGTTGTGGGAACTTCCCAAATGTTTCGTTGGTAGGAAGAAGAGGAGGAATCAACTATAATCCTTCTCTAGCGGTTAGACAGTTTGGATATGCTTTAAGAACTCCGCCTTTGGAAAAGGATGTGGAAGAATCTCTGTTTTTCCATTCTTCGCCTGATTTGACGGTATCCCGTAAGGCAGCTGAGGCCTGGCTCAAGGTGATCAAGAGAGGAAGAACTGTGCTTGGAAAAGGAGATTGTAGAACTTACCCTCGGTATGAAGAGTGGCTTCAAGGAAGAGTCAAAGAGTTTGGTCTGTCGTTCCCTATTGAAGAACCTTTGTATCCACCTACTCCTGAGCAGTCGACAATGGTGAGCCGAGAGGAGTACGACAAGTTGAAAAATTCCATGGAAGGACTTCAAATCAAGAACTCAGAGTTAAGTGAGAAGTTACAAGACTGTATGCATCAATTCCAGGAGGCAGAATATCAGAAGGGGGAAGTCGTCAGAGTGCAAAAGGAAGCAGAGAGGAAATTTGCTGTGGAGGTGGACTTCTTCAGGAAGACAGACGAAGCTTTGAGATCATCCAGTTCTGAGTTGAGGCGAGTCAAGCAGTAGTTAGTAGATGCTCACGGTAAATTAGCTGGGTGGCAGGAGCAATGGGATGCATTTTCGACTTCTCGGAAGGCAAAGGAGGAGGAGACAGTAGCCGAACTGACTGGTCAGATGGAGAAATTGACGACTTTGCTGAAGGGGAAGAACAATGAGCTTCTGTGCGCCCGTTCTACTAATGGCTACATCACAGATCGACTCAATGAGGCTCGAGGACAGATTGAAGAACTCAAGGTGTTGGCAGGTTTGAAGAAATCCAGACTTGAAGAGGTATTCGGAGAAGATGATGGGAATTACTACAGAGAGCACATCAATGAACTGGATGGGATCATTCACAAGAGGAATCTGCTTATCCAGCGTTTGACAGAATCTCCAGATCATCCCGACACGGTGGCATTACTGGATGAAGTGAGGAGCGGTCCTTATGGGTTGTATACAGGAGGCTGATTCCTGGTTTATGTTCCTCCCTTTACTTTTTGTTTTGTTGCTGTGTAGTGATAATCCACAGGCTTGTTGTGGGGATCCTCTTTTGATGCACTTTTGGCTAAGGCCCCTTTCCTGGAACTCATTTGTATGTTGGTTTCCCTTTGTTGCATCTTGATCTCAGAAGTTTATCCATGAATCAGTCTTCTTGCACTATTCGCCTGATGTGAGACTGGAATCAAGGGGGTAGAATACCTTTTGGATTTGATAAACATGTCATTGCATTTACATATTCATTGTCATATCTTGCATAACAGGTACCGCTGCGGTGTTCTCATATTGTTTGGTGTCCCACTAGCAGGATAGCTGACTCAGGCATTCACCGATACGGTACCCGAAGGAATCAACAGAGAGCGATGGAGAGCCTACAAGCAGAGCTCGCCGAGATGAAGATTCGCATGAATCAATTCATGGATTTGGTTCAAGGGGTGGCTTAAGGACAGCAGGAGCTTAGATTGTTGGTGCAGAGGGATCCCCCTATTACTCAACCGGAGACGTTGGCTGATCCTCCAGCTGGAGAGGCTAATGGTCCCAATGGACCGGGGCCTATCCCGATCCCGCATGTCAACCTAGATCAACAACCCATTCAGGATGGTCAGGATGATCAGTTCCCCTTGCTTCAGGAAGACTTTGGCATGGACCCCATGTTTAGAAGATTGGAAGAGAGGTTGAAAGCAGTGGAAGGACAGAATCCTCTGGGAATAGATGTTGCTGACTTGGGGCTGGTCCCAGGTGTGAGAGTGTCACCGAAATTCAAGGTCCCGATATTTGACAAATACAATGGCAGCTCTTGCCCCAAAACTCACGTGCAAGCCTATTTCCGTAAAATGGTTGCATACTCTGATGACGAGAAGCTACTTATGTACTTCTTCCAGGATAGCCTAGCTGGGGCATCCTTGGAATGGTATATGAGGCTATACAGAGCCCACATCCGCTGCTGGAGGGATTTGGCGGAGGCTTTCGTGAAGCAGTATCAGTATAATGCAGACATGGCTCCGGACAGAACTCAACTTCAGAATCTGTCTCTTAAAAGCAATGAGTGCTTCAGGGAATACGCTCAACGCTGGAGGGAGATAGCTTCCCGTGTTCAGCCTCCGATGTTGGAAAAGGAAATGGCCAACATGTTCATGAACACTCTGCCCGGACCTTACTTGGAGCGTCTGGTAGGTTGCAATGCTTCCAACTTTGCTGATGTGGTCTCTACTGGAGAAAGGGTGGAGAATTACCTGAAAACCTATAAGAGCCAGAGTGGAGGTGGATCCTCATCAGGGGTGAAGAAGTCGTTCATTCAGGGACAGAAGAGGAGAGAAGGGGATGCAAATGCCATATCTTCTTATCAGAACAGGGATAACCGGAGGAATAACTTTCAGAATTATCATCAGCAACCGTATGTTGCGGCTGTGACCATTCCAGCTGTAGCACCACTACAACAACAACAACCACAACATCAACCAGCTCAGTATCAACAGCAGCAGCAACCGGGTAACAGACCCGCTTATCAACAGAGGCAAAGGATGATGGACCGGCGTTTCGACACCCTTCCAATGTCGTACGCTCAGTTGCTTTCTAGTCTTCAACAACTACAACTTGTGCAATTGCGCACTCTGGCTCCTCCTATTGGTAGACTTCTGGTGGGTTACGACGCCAACGCTAGGTGTAGCTTCCACTCTGGGGCACCTGACCATAACATTGAGAACTGCAAAGCTTTTAAGCACGTAGTTCAAGACCTCATAGATTCAAAGGCCATCGACCTTGCACCGGCTCCGAATGTCGTTAACAATCCCATGCCCCAGCATGGTGGTGCGAATGTTAACATAATAGAGGGAAAAGCCAAGTCCATTAAGGATGTGTTGAAGTTGAAGACTCCATTGTTGGATATCAAAGGATGCTTGCTGAAGGCCGATGTTTTCCCCGGTTGTGGGAAGGGTTGTTTGGATTGTGCCACTCAGAGTGGAGGTTGTTTGAAGCTACAGCAGGGTATCCAGGCCTTGCTCGACAAAGGTATCCTCCAGGTTGAAGATTTGTCTGTCCAAGAGTTTGTGGAAGGGGTTGAGGAAGAAGGGTTTGAAGATGCCACTGATGAATTCGCAGATGTTGTTCCTACTGATTCTGTAATCCATGATGATGTATTTATTTTTTCCAATGTGGTTGATCCTGATGTAATTGAACTTGATCCCGATGTTTCGGATGCTTGCATTTCAATGAATGAGATTTCCGAGTACGAGTGTGATATTGCTACTATCACTATTTTCTACCCAACTAATCAGATCAGTGTGCCAGAAGCGCAACCCGTGCCACCAGTGCGACGATCTACTATGACCATCACAACCCCTGGTCCTTTACCTTTCGCCAGTGAAAGGGCCATTCCGTGGCATTATGGGGGGAGCGTGTACACGCACGATCATAGGGTGGAACGGCCACTGAAAGTAGAAGAGGGTCAGAAGCCTGAACTTGACGGTCCCGCAGTGGATAATGTCGGTGGAATCGGCCAATTCACCAGGAGTGGTAGATTATTCTCACCACCGGTTACCCGAGCTGATAATGCTGATGCTGTGGCAAAAACCAAAGGCAAGCAAGTCGTGAATGAGGGTACCTCTGCACCCCAGGATGGTTCTGAGCCCACTTTTGCAAAGGATGTGGACGAGCTTCTGAGAATTATAAAGAAAAGCGACTACAAGGTAGTCGATCAGTTGATTCAGACTACGTCCAAGATATCCATTCTCTCACTCCTGTTGTGTTCGGAGGCACACGGGGAGGCACTTCTGAAGGTTCTTAATGCTGCATATGTACCTCAAGAAATCTCGGTAAACCAACTAGAAGGGATCGTCGCCAATGTGCATGCAAGCAACGGGTTGGGTTTTACCGATTCTGACTTGACACCAGCCGGACGCAATCATAACAAGGCTCTGCACATCTCGATGGAATGCAGAGACACCGTGCTATCGCATGTTCTGGTGGATACAGGCTCCACTCTCAATGTGCTACCCAAGAGAGCCTTGTCGAGGTTAGAAGTAGAGGGTTTGGTCTTGAAACCTTCGGATCTTATTGTGAGAGCCTTCGATGGTTCTAAGAGATCGGTGTTTCGAGAGGTAGAATTGCCAATTCTGATTGGATCACAAACCTTCAACACTGTCTTCTACGTGATGGATATCAGTCCTTCCTACAGTTCCTGCTGGGTCGTCCTTGGATCCATAATGCTGGGGCAGTCTCTTCAACTCTACATCAGAAGATTAAGTTTCCGGTCAACGGACGAATTATCACCGTCTGTGGTGAGGAGGACATCCTGGTCAGTAACCTGTATACATTCAAGTATGTAGAAGTAGAAGGTGAAATTCATGAGACTCTGTGTCAGGCCTTTGAGTCAGTTCAAGTCAAGGATGCAGCTTCAGTGGAAGAGGTTAAGGCGGGTGCCTCTATCTCATCCTTTAAGCAGGCACGGGCCGTGGTGGATTCAGGTGTTGCTCCCGGTTGGGGGCGTCTGTTGGAATTACCAATGAAAGAAGATAAGTTCGGGATTGGGTATCAGCCAGTTTTGACTTCTACAACTTCAACACTTCAGGGGCCGATTACTCTCTCCAGTGCTGGCATCATTCAGTATGGCCAGGTCTCTGCGGTCAACGAAGAAGATGGGGATAGTGATTATGACATTGACAACTGGGTGCGTCCGAGGATCCCGGGTGAAGTCATCAACAATTGGTCTTCTGAAGATATTATCCAAGTCACTCTTCTTGAAGAGTAATTTTCTTTATTTATTCATGCATATCCAAGTCTTACGTTCCGCCCAGGGCGTAATGACTCATTGTAGGGCTCATCTATGTGACACTTGCATTTTCATCATAAATAAAGGACGTATTTTTGCATTCAAATATTTCGTTCCCTGTCTTTCTATTTTTGCAGTTTTTCAAAATAAAAAATGGCAATGTTTTGTTTAGTTTTCACTTCTTGTTCACACTCCTAAGCACATACCATCACTCATGCAAATGCACATCACCGGATCCTATTGATAACGGTTCTACTATGGCTCGTTTCGACTTTGAAAATCCAATCTTTCAAGCTGAAGAAGAGGGTGATGAAGACTGTGAACTCCCTGAAGAGCTTACCAGGTTATTAAAACAAGAGGAAAGGGTTATTCAACCGCATCAAGAGTCTGTTGAAGTGATTAATCTCGGCACCGAGGACGCCAAGAGAGAAATCAAGGTAGGGGCTGCTTTAGAAGACAATGTGAAGAAGGGGTTGATTGAATTGCTGCAAGAATACGTTGACATCTTCGCCTGGTCTTATCAGGACATGCCTGGGCTGGACACAGACATCGTGGTACACCGCTTGCCTCTCAAAGAAGGTTGTCCTCCGGTCAAGCAGAAGCTCAGAAGAACAAGACCAGAGATGGTTGTCCAGATAAAGGAAGAAGTGCAAAAGCAGTTGGATGCAGGGTTTCTAGCAGTCACCAATTATCCGCCATGGGTTGCAAACATCGTCCCAGTACCTAAGAAGGATGGAAAGGTACGGATGTGTGTCGACTACCGGGATCTGAACAGAGCTAGCCCTAAAGATGATTTCCCATTACCTCACATCGACGTTTTGGTGGATAATACAGCTCAGTTCTCGGTATTCCCCTTCATGGATGGCTTTTCTGGCTATAACCAAATCAAGATGGCACCAGAAGACATGGAAAAGACAACTTTCATAACCCCATGGGGCACCTTCTGCTACAAGGTGATGCCGTTTGGTCTGAAAAATGTCGGAGCAACATATCAACGAGCTATGGTGACTCTGTTCCATGATATGATTCATCATGAAATCGAGGTTTATGTGGACGATATGATTGCCAAATCTCAGACAGAAGAAGAACATTTGGTGAATCTGCAGAAATTGTTTGAACGGTTAAGGAAATTCAAACTGAGACTTAATCCGAACAAGTGCACTTTCGGGGTGAGATCGGGAAAATTGATGGGTTTTATTGTTAGCGGAAAAGGGATTGAGGTGGATCCTGACAAAGTAAAAGCGATACAGGAAATGCCTGAGCCAAGAACAGAGAAGCAAGTCCGTAGTTTCTTAGGGAGGTTGAACTACATTGCAAGGTTCATCTCTCACCTAACAACCACGTGTGAGCCAATTTTCAAATTGCTGAGGAAAGATCAGGCTATCAGGTGGAATGAAGATTGTCAAAGGGCTTTCGAGAAGATAAAAGAGTATCTACAGAAACCTCCAATCCTTATACCTCCAGTTCCTGGGAGACCTCTGATAATGTACCTGTTAGTGACTGAGAACTCGATGGGGTGTGTATTGGGACAGCATGACGAGTCTGGTCGAAAAGAGCATGCCATATACTACCTTAGCAAAAAGTTTACCGACTGTGAAATCAAATATTCGCAGCTTGAGAAAACTTGATGTGCTTTGGCATGGGCTGCTCGCCGACTGAGGCAGTATATGTTGAACCATACTACCTTGTTGATTTCTAAGATGGATCCAGTGAAATACATATTCGAGAAGCCAGCTCTCACCGGAAGGGTTGCTCGTTGGCAAATGGTACTGACAGAGTACGATATCCAGTATACATCCCAGAAAGCCATCAAAGGGAGTATTCTGTCAGACTATCTTGCTCAGCAGCCGATTGACGATTATGAGTCGATAAAGTTTAATTTTCCGGATGAAGACATCATGTTCCTCAAGATAAAAGACTGTGAAGAGCCAGTTGTTGAGGAGGGACCTGATCCAAACGAAAAGTGGACTTTGTTGTTTGATGGGGCTGTCAATGCTAGAGGAAGTGAAATTGGCGCTGTCATTACTACTCCGAAAGGTGCCCACATGCCTTTCACCGCTCGTTTGACTTTTGAGTGCACAAATAATGAAGCTGAGTATGAGGCCTGTATTTTGGGTATTGAGCAAGCCATTGATCTGAGAATCAAGATTCTGGACATCTTCGGAGATTCAACTCTGGTGATCAATCAAGTGAATGATGATTGGAATACTCTCCAGCCCACTCTGGTCCCCTACAGAGATTACACGAGAAGACTGTTGACCTTCTTCACAACAGTGAAATTGTATCATATACCTCGTGATGAGAACCAGATGGCAGATGCACTTGCTACTCTATCCTCCATGATCAAGGTAATTCGTTGGAACCATGCTCCCAGGATCGATGTGATGCGCCTTGACAGGGCCGCATATGTGTTTGCTGCTGAACTGGTAGTCGACGACAAGCCTTGGTATCACGATATCAAGTGCTTTCTGAAGAATCAAGAGTATCCTGCAGTGGCATCCAACAACGACAGAAAGACTTTGAGAAGATTGGCAGGCAGTTTCTTCTTGAACAAAGATGATGTGCTGTATAAGAGGAACTTCGACATGGTTTTGCTCAGATGCGTGGACAGACACGAAGCGGACATGTTAATGCAGGAAGTTCATGAAGGTTCCTTCGGTACCCATACCGGCGGACATGCAATGGCTAAGAAATTGTTGAGAGCGGGTTATTATTGGATGACCATGGAATCAGATTGCTTCAAATATGCTCGGAAGTGTCATAAATGCCAGATTTATGCTGATAAGGTGCATGTGCCGCCAAATCCTCTGAATGTGATGACTTCGCCGTGGCCGTTTGCTATGTGGGGCATTGACATGATTGGAAAAATTGAGCCGACTGCTTCCAATGGGCATCGCTTCATCCTTGTTGCCATCGACTATTTCACCAAGTGGGTCGAAGCAGCGTCGTTCGCGAATGTCACCAGACATGTGGTTGCCCGTTTCATCAAGAAAGAAATCATTTGTCGCTATGGGATTCCCGAAAGAATCATTACTGATAATGGTTCTAATCTCAACAACAAAATGATGAAGGAGTTGTGTCAGAACTTCAACATTCAGCATCACAATTCTTCCCCTTACCGCCCTAAGATGAACGGCGTTGTTGAGGCGGAAAATAAGAACATAAAGAAGATTGTGCAGAAGATGGTCGTTACGTACAGAGATTGGCATGAGATGCTACCCTTCGCCTTGCATGGGTACCGTACTTCAGTACGTACGTCGATTGGGGCAACCCCTTACTCCCTGGTGTATGGTATGGAAGCAATCCTACCTGTTGAAGTGGAGATTCCTTCTCTAAGAGTCCTGTTGGATGTCAAGTTAGACGAAGCCGAATGGATTCGGACAAGGTTCAATGAGTTGAGTCTTATCGAAGAAAAGCGAATGGCAGCCATTTGTCATGGGCAGTTGTATCAGAGTCGTATGAAGAGAGCCTTTGATCAGAAAGTGCGCCCTCGTTGTTTCCAAGTCGGAGATTTAGTGTTGAAAAGGATCCTTCCTCCTCAGACAGATCACAGGGGCAAGTGGACTCCTAACTATGATGGACCGTATATTGTTACCAAGGTTTTTGATGGTGGGGCCTTAATGCTTGCAACTATGGATGGTGAAAACTTCACTTCCCCTGTGAACTCAGACGCAGTTAAAAAATACTTCGCATAAAATAGACCTGCTGGACAGTAAAAAGAATAGTCCAGGCAAAAATGGGCATCCCGACGAACCAAGAAAATGAAAAGGTTCGGGCAAAAATTAGGGATTAAAAATGAAAAGATCGTACACCCGGTAAGTTGAAAACCTGAAAAGGCAACTTATGCAAAAATGGGTATCCCGGTGGATTGAAAACCCGAAAAGGGCGATCCAGGCAAAAATTAGGGATTAAGCGAATGACTGCGTTCTGAGTTAGTTCTGAATCTCATCTCATGTCGATGACTGGAAATTTTCGAAAGGTAGGAAACAGTCCAATCACCTTTTCAGAAGGCTGATCATCTGGAGGATCTTGAAGACGGGCAAGTCATAGCAGAATTGGAATCCAATAGAAATCCATTTCACATTGCCATTAGATTAATTTTTGTTTTTATCTTTTGTGCGATTACCTCTTTCCAGGGATTGCTTCCTGATGTAAATGCCTATTCAGAGGCCATTCAATCAATAAAATCATGTTATTCAGTATATCTCTGTTTTCATTTTCATTTTACTGTTTTGTTTGCAAAAATGGCGTCCGAATTTTTTATAAACATTGCATCATGACACATAAGGGCTTTACAGGTACATGCTTAATAAACATCTAAAATTGCTGTAAATTTTAAGTGCTTTGGATCGTCTATTCAGAACAGATACCCTCGGGGCATTTCCTTAAAATCCCCTGCAGATGATCGTGAATATCTTCCCCAGTGAAGTCGTCAACAGACGAATTCGGTATCTTATCCCTGCAGAGTTGATCAGAGTGTTGGATTCTTCAATCCCCAGCAGGTTCTCACTACTGTACTTCCCCAAGCATTTGTTTCAGGACATACACTCCCCAGTAGAGTTGACAGTGCCAGACTATGTATCCCCAGCAGAGTTGACAATGCCAGACTGTATCTTCTCAGCGGAAGTGGCTGCTCCTCAGAGTTCGATGCCAGATCAATAATCCCAATGCCAGAACCTCGGTACCGTATCAGTGTTTGCTTCCCCTGCTGAGTCATCTCTCGCAGATCGTGGTCGCCAGAACCATTGTAGCTTTCCTCAGCAGCAGGCTTCCAATGCCATTCTCTCCCCACAGAGTTCATTGTGGTGTGTATCTCCAGCAGCCTTGCCAGAGCACAGAAGATGGTAATCATTTCCCCAGCAGATCCCCTTGCCTCAGCTTGGCATTCTACCCAGCATTTCGCATCCCTGCATGTAGAATCATATTGCATTGCATCCTTCCAAATCGCGTAGCATTTCCATTTTCATGGAGCATTACGCCATTGAAAAATTCAAACATACGCATGTAAGCATAAAACATTCTCGGTATCCCAAGTGATAAGCTAGAAGTTGTTTCCAGTACTCAGACTGAAGATTGTTCATGACCCACCTTGGTTATCCCCAGCAAGTGTCATTGGCCCATGCACCGCCTCTATTATCCTTCCCTATTTTTGCTGATGCTGACGGGCATGAAGTTTTTCGGTATCCAGACCGAAGTGGCATTCAGGCCAGTGTTCCGGTATCCAGACCGAAGTGGCATTCAGGCCAGTGTTCCGGTATCCAGACCGAAGTGGCGTTCAGGCCAGTGTTCCGATATTCAGATTGAAGTGGCATTCAGGCCAGTGTTCCGGTATCCAGACCGAAGTGGCATTCAGGCCAGTGTTCCGGTATCCATATCGAAGTGGCGTTCAGGCCAGTTTTCCGGTACCCAGACCGAAGTGGCGTTCAGGCCAGTTTTCCGATGTTCAGATCGAAGTCCTTTCCAGTATTCAGACTGATGAGCGGCATTCAGACCATGGTTATTTCTGTGTTACCATTTATTTTGGTATCCAGTTTAACATTCCTTTGCGGTATTCAGACGGACTTTCACCGTACCAGACGGATTCTTCTTTCAAGGCATTGTTACTTCACTTCACGTCAGTGCAAATTTTTGGGCTTTTATTGTATTCAATCCCTTGATACCTCGAAAGTGCGAAAGCCGCCGCTATCTTCTTTTCGGGTCTCCAGTTGATTGAATAGGGGCAGCTGTAACACCCCAAAATTTGCCCTCCTCATTCATGCATTCACTTTTTAGGTCATTTAGCATTTCATATCACATTGCATCATGTCAATCAGAATTAGCTCCAAGAAGCTCGGACATCATCCAGGACACTTTGTGGGTTCTACTTAGACGATCAGTCAACACAAGGAAAAGACTTGAGGTACTACCAACAGGGCCAAATGGGGCCTATTCACCATGCAAATTGCCAAGCTTGAAGAAGCAAGAATCTGCTGCTGAGCTGTCATGCTCGCTAGGCGAGCATATGCTTCGTCTAGCGAAGAGCACTATCATGCTCGCTAGGCGAGCAGATCCTTCGCTAGGCGAAGGGCGTGCACTTCAGAAAATATCATAAAGATTTTGGGCTTGAGTTGCCCTCATTCTAAGCCCACAAGTCCACGGAAATCAGCTATAAATAGGAGAGTTTCAGTAGAGGATTACAGATTTGGAGACACTTGGAGACACTTGGAGTTTCACTGGGAGTTTCACCGAAGAAAGGTCTTGAGAGAAAGAGTCCTAGGAATTACTCTACAGCAATCTTCAGGAAGCTCTGAGAAGTTCACTCCGATTCACACGCTTTTCTGCCTCCGCCTCACGCAAACCCTAACAGAGCTTCGCAAATCCAGTCGCGTCGTTCAATCGATCTCTCATCAGGTATGCCTTTGTTCCTATTACTCTATGCGTTGAATTTGAATACTATGAATGCATGAGGTAACATCAGGTTTTGCACACGGGTTTATGTTTGCGTATGAATATGTGAATAGTGTCTTGAATGTTTAATAATTTCGTTTCCGAAATGAATGCCATAGGGTTTGGAATCCTTAAAATCGTACTGTTATCGATGAGAAATTCAAAACCCGCAGGCGCTCGCTAGCCGCTTCGCTAGGCGAGCACGCAGCGAAGCTTCGCTAAGCTTTCGCTAGGCGATGCAGTAGCGAACGCGACAGTTTTTGTTTTTTCTTTGTTCTGTTTGTTCTAACCTGTCTTGTGTTGCCATGGCATTGTTTTCCCAGGATTTCATCTTGTTTGTCTAACCTTTTTGTCAAGTTTTTGTGAGGACTCACACACTCTTGCAGGGATACCATTCGGAGGTTTATTCTGATTACTCGTATTGACTGATTTTCTTTGATGGTCTAGCTGGAGAGATTTCAGGGTTGCTTATCCTTTTAATTGTTGTAACTTCGGATCTTTATCCGTGTGGTAATTTTTTCCCTTTCTCGTACTTTATCGCTTTCTTAGGAGGCAATGTTTGAGCCCCTTGGTGGCATTTTACTTAAAGATACATGTTTTTTGTGGTGTGATTGTTTCCCCATGGGACACGAGGCTTCGGATAGTCTCCCGTTTGCATGCCAATTAAGGTAGCACTGTTCCTTCGCCTAGGACTTCCTTTTTGCATGCGCGTTCCTACAATGCGAACAAACCCTAAAACCCAAAGCAATATGTTATCTCCTTCTACTACAGGTGAGTAAGTCTCCAAAGGTCGAGCATCCGGTAGATTGCGTAGTAACGTTGTTCGTCTAAAACCCAATCCATAGCCCCGTAGTTAGCCAAACTACGGCTTGCTCTGATTCTCATTCCAGATGAGATACGTAGGCATAAGACGCGATGTCTTAGTGAGCACACATCCCCCCAACCCATAGGTCAGCCGAGCTACGAAGACTCTGATTCTCATATTCAGATGAGATACGTATGCAGTGGATGCGACATCCGCGCGAGTCATTTTCCCCTAACCTTTTTCTAGTTTTTAGTAAACAGCACAAGATAAACTCACACCCTTTAGACAAGAACTACAAAAGTGGATCCCGTAGAGTACTACGGATGCGTAGGGGTGCTAATACCTTCCCTTCGCATGACCGACTCCCGAACCCAAGATTTGGTTGCGAGACCCCGTCTTGTCCTTTCCTTTTTCAGGTTTACTTCGAGCGTTTCCTTTCCCTCCTTTGGGATGAATAACGCACGGTGGCGACTCTTCTGTCATTTTCTTTCGCCGGTTGTTTTTTCGCACACTGTATTTTTCAGGTTGCGACAAAGGGGAACTCTTGTCCGCTCAGTCATCTTGTGATATATGCTTGCAAGATGTCCACTCAGGCCGACAATGATCAATTGCTTATTCACTACTTCCAAGATAGTTTGACCGACGCTATGCTCCGTTGGTACATGGGATTGGACAGTTCTAGCATTCACACTTTCAATGACTTGGGGGACGCTTTTGTCAAACAATATAAGTATAATGTGGACATGGCACCGGATAGAGACCAACTGAGGTCTATGTCTCAGAAGGACAAAGAGACATTCAAAGAGTATGCGCAGCGATTGAGGGAGTTGGTTGCCCAGATCACTCCTCCTTTGGAGGAAAAAGAAATGACAAAGATAACTCTGAGTTCATTTTATTATGAACGAATGATTGCTAGTGCCCCCAGTGACTTTACCGAAATGGTAAACATGGGGATGAGGCTTGAGGAAGGAGTCTGAGAGGGATGTTTGTCATGAGATGAGGCATCAACAAGCAAGAGGTATGGTAGCAATTTCGGTGAGAAGAAAGATAGTGAGACGAATGCAATAAGCAGTGGGAGGCAGAGGAGGCCTCAGATTAGAAGGAATCCAACATCCCGTCAACATCATCATCATCAAGTATCTTCCGTTATCCTGGTATTTTCTAATCAACAAACAACATCAGTTCAACAACAACAACGTCAACAACAACAACCACAACAACAACCACAACAACGAACGAAAACCTACAACAACAACAATCATCAGCAACAAAACTTTGAAAGGACGAAGGTCTCTTTTGACTCGATTCCTATGTCGTACGCAGAGCTTTATCCATCCTTGGTTCTCAAGAACCTGATGCAACCAAGAAACCCGCCATAGATTCGAGAACCACTTCCTTTGTGGTATAAACCTGAGCTCCGTTGTGCTTTTCATCCAGGAGCACCCGGACATGATATTGAAAATTGTTATCCGCTTAAGTATGAGGTTCAGAAGCTGATGAAGAGTGATATGGTGTCCTTCGAGGACCGTGCGGCGAATGTGAAAGCAAACTCGTTGCCCGCTCATGGGAAATCTTCTGTGAATATGGTGGATGGTTGTCCTGGGGAGTTTAAAGTTTTTTATGTGCGTTTTATCAGGAGGTCCTTAGTGCAGATGCATAAGGATGTTTATTTGGTAAGTGAATGTGAGCATGACCATGATGGTTGTGTTGTCTGTAGTGTTAACCCGGGGGGTTTCGAAGTTGTGGAAAAGGACATCCAACGATTGATGGATGAAGGCATGATCCAAATTGTTCAATCCTGTCATGCAGATGACGATGTTAATGTTATAGTGCCTATTTCAAGCAGCCTGAGAAGTTGGTGATTCAGTATGACTCCAGTAACAACAACAGTCAAAGATCAGTATCGCCGTTGGTAATACGATTAGCGGGCCCAGTCCCGTATTCATCTGATAAAGTTATGCCGTATCAGTATAATGCTACAATGATGAAGGATGGTCAAGAGGTCCCGTTACCTACGACTAGTTCAGTGGTGAGCATTGCTGACGTTACTAAGGTGACCCGCATTGGTCGAGTGTTTGGGCCGGTGTTCCCAAAGGATAAAGAAGAATTTGTTGTGAGTAAGAAAGTGGAAGTGCCTGTTGAAAGCCCAGTTGGCTATTCAAAAGATAAGTCTGGTGAATCCAACAACTTGAAACCCAATGATTACGATGAGGTACTTCGGTTAATTAAAAGAAGCGAGTTTAATGTGGTAGAGCAGCTGCTCCAAACCCCCTCAAAGATCTCAGTGTTGTCTCTGCTCATGAATTCTGAAGTGCACAGAGAAGCTCTGCAGAGAGTTTTGGAACAAGCATTTGTAGAACATGATGTTACGGTGGATCAATTCGATCATATTGTGGCTAACATCACTTCTTACAATAATCTTAGCTTTTGTGGTGAAGAACTCCCTGAGGAGGGAAGAAATCATAATTTGGCTTTGCATATCTCAATGAATTACAAAGAGGATGCTTTGTCAAATGTGCTTGTTGACATCGGTTCGTCACTGAATGTGCTTCCGAAGTCAACTTTGTCAAAGTTATCTTACCAAGGAGCGCCTATGAGGTATAGCGGTGTAATTGTCAAAGCTTTTGATGGTTCGCGCAAAATGGTCATTGGTGAAGTGGACCTTCCAGTTAAAGTAGGTCCGAGTGATTTTCAAATTACTTTTCAAGTAATGGATATCCATCCGGCCTACAATTGCTTGTTGGGAAGGCCATGGATCCATGAGGCAGGAGTTGTTACCTTAACTTTGTGACGCATAGAAAGACTTGCAACAATTGGACTGTTGTTGATATTCCTATTATTTTTCATCAATCTAAGTAATTGCTTTTATATGTTTTAAAATCCTTCTCATATGCCTAAGGGATAAGTGAACATTATTTGGGCATTTTCAAATTGATCATCAATAAAATTAATTCTATCCATCCACATCTATGATGTTTGTTTTTACTTTTTGCTTTATTCTAAAAATGATAATCACAAAAAACATAAATAAACAATATAATTGTCCATCTGCATAATATTTGGTCACAATTTCACTTCTCTAAAATCAAAATATCAAATCATTATGCAGGTTGGTTCCTAACCCCATTGAATACAATGATCCTTCTCCTTCTTCAAATTTTGAATTCCATGTGTTTGAGGCCGAGGAGGAAAATGATGTAGAAGTAAGTGATGAATTATCTCGTCTTCTTAAGCAAGATGAAAAGACCATTCAGCCATTCGAAGAGTAAGTCGAGTTAGTCAATTTGGGTTATGAGGATGATATGAAGGAAGTCAAGATTGGGTCTCAATTGTATCCAGAAGTCAAGAAGGGGTTGATTGATCTTCTTCGAGAGTATTCAGATGTGTTTGCTTGGTCCTATCAAGACATGCCTGGGTTAGATTCTGAGATTGTGGAGCATAAATTACCGTTGAAGCCAGAATGCCCGCCAATCAAGCAGAAACTGAGAAAAACGCAGCATGATATGGCTGTGGAGATCAAAGAGGAAGTGCAGAAGCAGATTGATGCCAGTTTCCTTGTAACCATTGAGTATCCGCAATGGGTGGCCAATATTATGCTTGTGCCGAAGAAAGATGGAAAGGTCTGCATGTGTGTTAACTATAGAGATTTGAATAAAGCTAGTCCGAAAGATGATTTCCCTCTGCCACACATTGATATGTTGGTAGACAATACTGCTAAATTCAAAGTCTTTTCGTTTATGGAAGGATTTTACGGATATAATCAGATCAAGATGGCACCCGAAGATATGGAGAATACCACATTCATTACACCTTAGGGAACATTTTGTTATAGAGTGATGCCTTTCGGTCTAAAGAATGTTGGTGCGACTTACTAAAGAGCAATGACTACTCTTTTTCATGATATGATGCATAAAGAGATTGAAGTATATGTCGGTGACATGATTGCTAAATCAATTGATGAAGAGGAACATGTTGAGCATTTGTTAAAGCTATTCCAGCGTTTGAGGAAATATAAACTCCGCTTGAATCCCAATAAGTGTACTTTTGGTGTTCATTCTGGTAAGTTGTTGGGCTTTATTGTAAGCGAGAAGGGTATTGAAGTTGATCCTGCCAAGGTCAAAGCAATACAAGAGATGCCTGCGCCCAAAACTGAGAAGCAAGTCAGAGGTTTTCTCGGTCGCTTGAATTATATTTCCATATTCATTTCCCATATGACTGCCACATGTGCCCCTATATTCAAGCTTCTTCAGAAAGATTAGTCTTGCGAATGGACCGAAGATTGCCAGAAAGCTTTTGACAGTATCAAGGAATATTTGCTTGAACTTCCGATTTTGTTTCCACTTGTTAAAGGAAGATCGTTGATCATGTATCTGACTGTGCTTCATGAGAGTATAGGTTGTGTTCTTGGTCAACAAGATGAGACTGGAAAAAAAGAATTTGTAATCTACTACCTCACTAAGAAGTTCACCGACTGTGAGACTCGGTATTCCATGCTTGAGAAAACTTGTTGCGCATTGGCTTGGGCTGATAAGCATCTGCGCCAATATATGTTGAATCATACCACTTGGTTGATATCCAAAATGGATCCAATCAAGTATATATTTGAGAAGCCTGCTTTAACTGGGAGAATCTCCCGTTGGCAGATGTTGTTATCAGAGTATGATATCGAATACCGATCTTAAAAAGCAATCAAAGGTAGTATCTTGGTTGACCATTTGGTTCACCAACCGATTGAAGATTATCAGTCAGTACAGTATGAATTTCCTGACGAAGAGATTTTGTACTTGAAAATGAAAGATTATGATGAATCATTGCTTGAATAAGGGCCAGAACCTGGTTCACGTTGGGACATGGTATTTGAGTGAGCTGTTAATCAATATGGAAATGGCATTGGGCAGTGATTATTACTCCTCAAGGCACGCATCTACCATTTACAACTAGATTGACTTTCAAGTGTACAAACAACATGGCAGAATATGAAGCTTGCATTATGGGGCTTAAAGGGCCATGAATCTCAGAATCAAGTATTTAGATGTCTTCGGAGATTCCGCTTTGGTTGTAAATCAAATCAAAGGTGAGTTGGAGATGAATCAACCCAATTTAATACCATATAGAGATTACGTGAGGAGGATTTCAACTTTATTTACAAAGGTTGAGTTTCATCATATCCCTCGAGATGAAAACCGGATGGCAGATGCTCTTGCAACGTTGGCATTAATGATTGTAGTGAAGTATTAGAATGAAGTTCCCAATTTATATGTGATGCATCTTGATAGGCCAGCTCATGTGTTTGTTGTTGAAGAGATTAAAGACGAGAAGCCATGGTATTACGACATCAAATGTTTCCTCCAAAGTCAGATTTACCCGCCTGGGGCATCTTTGAAAGATAAGAAGACTTTGAGAAGATTAGCCGGTAATTTCTACTTGAATGGTGATATACTATACAAGAGAAACTTCGACATGGTTTTGCTCAGATGCGTGGATAGACACGAAGCAGACTTGTTGATGATTGAAGTGCATGAAGGTTCCTTTAGTACTCATTCCAATGGACATGCAATGGCGAAGAAGATGTTGCGAGCATGTTACTTTTGGCTGACAATGGAATCTGACTATTGCAAATTTGTGAAGAAGTGCCACAAGTGTCAAATTTATACTTATAAGATTCATGTTCCTCCGACACTATTGAATGTTATCTCTTCCTCATGGCCCTTCTCCATGTGGGGAATTGATGTGATTGGGATGATTGAGCCCAAAGCTTCGAATGGACATCGTTTCATTTTGGTGGCAATTGACTACTTCACAAAATGGATCGAAGCGGCATCATATGCAAATGTGACCAAGCAAGTTATTGTGAGGTTTATCAAGAATCAGATTATATGTCGTTATGGTGTGCCAAGTAAGATCATTATTGACAATGGATCGAACTTTAATAATAATATGGTGGAAGCTCTTTGCAAAGACTTCAAGATTGCACATCATAATTCTTCTCCTTACAGACCCAAGATGAATGGGGTTGTTGAAGCTGCGAACAAGAACATCAATAAGATCATTCAGAAGATGGTTGTCACATACAAGGATTGGCATGAGATGCTCCCATTTGCTTTGCATGGGTATCGTACATCCATCTGCACTTCAACAGGGGCGATCCCTTTTTCTCTTGTATATGGTATGGAAGCAGTGCTCCCTGTAGAGGTTAAGATTCCTTCGTTATGTGTGCTTATGGAAGCCAAGTTGACTGAGGCTGAATGGTGTCAGACCAAGTATGATCAGCTGAATTTGATTGAAGAAAAGAGATTGACTGCCATGTGTCATGGTCAGTTATATCAGCAAAGGATGAAGAAAGATTTTGATAAGAAGGTCAGACCTCATGTGTTTAGAGAAGGTGACCTTGTGCTCAAGAAGATTTTATCATTCAAACCAGATTCTAGAGGAAAATGGACTCCTAATTATGAAGGCATATATGTTGTTAAGAGAGCCTTTTCAGGTGGTGCATTGATACTTACAACTAAGGATGGTGAAGAGTTCACTCGTCCTGTGAATGCAGATGCAGTCAAGAAATACTTCGCCTAAAAAAAGAAGAGAACAACTCGCTAAGTTGAAAACCTGAAAGGGCGGCTTAGGCAAAAATGAGCGTCTCGGTGGATTGAAAACCCGAAAGGGCGATCCAGGCAAAAATTAGAGACATAAAAAAACAGAAAGAATTTCCCGATAAGTTGAGTACCTCACCCTGGGGCAACTTATGCAAAAATTAGGGATTATGGCAAGTAACTGCATTCTGCTGATCTTCGGTGTTTTGAAAACTTGATTGAGCACAAGGGTTGACATCAATTCATTACCCTCGCGGCGGTCGAGAACACAGTGGATATCAAGAGTTGGTAGAAGGATTAAGGATCATTTGTATTCAATGCAACCCTTTTCATGTAAATTACCATTTTCAGCTTTGTAAAAATCTATGGAGTCTTGTCATTTACAGACTACCATTCTATCAAATAAAGTTGAGCTTTTATCCAATTGTTTCTACTCTTATTTATTTCAGCCAATAGTTTAAATTTTATTATGATCATTTTTTGAAAATTTAATTTTTTTAAAGTTTTCTTCTTAAAACATATAAAAGCAAGGACTTTTCGAGGCAATTAAAAGAAATACCAACAACATTCTGATGGATAACAAGTCCTTGAGTGCGAAACATCAGAGGTTCCCCAAGCAATTAACCCTTCGGGTATCCCTAGACGATTGTGTTGATTCAGTTCCTCGGCGGAATTTTTGATTCACCAGAAGAGCTTCGTTCATTTTTCTTAGTTGAGTTAGGTGACTCAGGTACCTTGCGACTTGTCTCCCTCGATAGAGTTTTTGCCTTCCCCAGTGGAGTTTGGTTTCCTTCAGCATAAATGGTTGATCTCCCCAGTAGATCGCATTGGTTTCCCCGCCAATCGCCAGTCGACTTGCTCCCCAGTCAGAGTTTCCTCTTGGTTCCTAAGCAGTTTATTTCCCTGTAGGGTTGTCTCCCATGTTTATGGTGTTGACCTAAAATTCCCCACAGGTTCGATGATATTTCTCTCTCCTCAGCAGATCTTCTCCTTCCCCAGTTAGGGTTGAGCCTTTTTGGATTGTTGATCTCTCTATTCTCTGACGGTTGTCTCCATATTTTGTGGATTGACCAGGGATTGCACCGATGATTCATTTTCTTTGCGACACCTTTGTATCCTTTGTGATCGTCCTTGTCAGCATAATCATCATATACATAAACATTCATATAATTTCATATTTGCATATTTGCATATCTGATTAAATTGTTGGTTTGAGATTCTCATTCCCTGTATGGCGGTACTTTATCCCCATACAAATTCGGGTGTCTGTCCTCCCTCAATTGTAGAGCGTCAGCCCCTTAAGCGGAAAGACTTTAACCTTTCTTCTCTTCCCTACTGAGTTTGTTTCCTCGTGGATGATTATTACTTCAGTTTCCTCCCCAGTTGTTTATCTGGATGGAACCACTCCCCTTGAGTTATGTCCTCATTGGGTTGAGTCTTGATTGACTGTTTCTTTCTAGCTCCTACCTATATAAATACTTTGAATTCCCTAAGAGTCTATTGCCTAATAACTGGTAATATTCTTCTTAGTTTGCAGTTTATTATTTCTTGCCCAATACCCGACAAAAGTGTCCCAACAGTAAGGTCCCTAGTGGGTCTGATTCCCCAGGAAGTATATCCTTGATATGATCACCCTAACCGGTGACGGATATCTTTCCCTCCCCTACTTGAGTCTATCCTTGATATGTTCATCCTAACCGATGACGGATATTCTCTTTTTGGTATTCTACCTAGTAAAAAGATAGTTGTAATCCCTATTCTTGTTTCCTAGAGAGTTAATCCTTGATATGTTCATCCTAACCGATGATGGGTTTCCTTCTCTTTACGGTCTTCTACCCAGTAACCGGTAGTTATAAAGCCCGCCTTTGTTCCTCCCGCAGAGTTGATCCTTGATATGTTCACTTTAACTAGTGACAGATTCTCTCTCTTGGTATTATATCCAATAAATAATAGATGTAATTCCTATTTTATCTCCTCACAGAGTCTATCCTTGATATGTTCATCTTAACCGGTGACGGATTTTCTTTTTGACGGTATTCTATCCAGCATTCGATAGATGTAATTCCTACTTTTTATTCAGTTGGTTTATCCTTGATATGTTCATTTAACCGATGACGAGTATCCTCCTTAACAACCCCACGCAAGTCTATCCTTGATATGTTCATCCTAACCGATGACGAATTTTCTTCCCTGTTGAGTTTATCCTTAATATGTTCATCCTAATCGATGACGGATACTCTCACCCTTGGTCTTCTGCCCAGTAACTGGTAGTTGTAAATCCTATTTTTTGCAGTTTTCCCCAGCAAGGCTATTCTTACCCAGTAATCGGTAATGAATATTCCCTTCTGTTGGTTCCTGTAACACCTCAAAATTTGCCCTCCTCTCTTGGGACTAGCTTAGCATATTGCATTTCATCTTGTAGGTCATTAGTCATTGCATCTTTGCATATCATGTGGAAACAATAAGCAAGTCATCCTCCTAGGTCTTTCTCAGAAGATGGAGAGGTTAAAAGATTCAAGCTTGAGGGTCTCATGAATTGATCACTAATCATCTGAGGTTTGTGCTTCAATTAGGGTTCCTTGGTTCCTCAAGGAGATTGGGTATCATCTTGGTTGAAGTGGTACATCACCATCATCGTGGTCTTATCATCACCAAGAGGTTCATTGTGCCTAATCATGTGCCTTGGGATTAGGGTTTTGACCTCTGGTCAACCCTAATCAGTTGCATTGTGCCAATCAGGGTTTTTCAAGGAGATGAGGTCTTCATTGAGATGGGGATCATTACATGGTTTTATGGAGCTTGTATAAGCTAGGGTTTCATCTTGGAGCCATTTCATCAGGAGATTGAGGCTCAAATTCATCTGTGCATGACCAAGTCGTCTATCAACTGCAAAAGTCAACCACAAGTCAATTGTTGGATTTGGAGGTGGGAAGTGGTTAGAAATACTTCATTCATGTTCAAACAAGTCTCATTTGACATTTCAAACATCAACAATGAAGAAAATAAAGTCAGGACAAAACTTTCCAAAAATAGAAAGTGACTTGTAATTCAAAATTGCCAAAAATGGAAAGGTTTTATCCTCAAGATTACATCATCAAGAAAGCTTCAAATGAAATTTTGTTGAACATGAAAGTTGTAGATCTTGTTCTCCCATTTCCCAAAAGTCCAAGATCATGAATTTATCATGTATGGTTGAAGAGATATGGATCAATCTTGGTCAAATGAACATGGAACTTCAAAGGAGCATAACTTTCAAACCAAATGTCCAAATCATGTGGCTCTTTTTGCAACATTTCTCTCTTGATCTCTACTATCCAAATCATGCATCATAGCCATGCATTTCCATCACAAAAATATTTGCATTTTCATTTGAATTTTGGAGGGAAATTCCAAATTTGAAAATTAAGCATTGTTTTCACATTTTACCATTTGCACTTGGCCCAAAACAGAATTTCAAATGATTTCCAAGCCAATTTCGTGCACTGTTCCATTGGTAATCTCATGCATGAGGTGCATTGGCCAATTTGCATTTACACTCTCTTTTCACTAATCCATTGGCAATTGGCTTAATTGTGATTAACAACATGATTAGGAGCTCATATATATAGCTAATCATAACAGAAAACTGCATCAACATCATCACATTTTCGGATCTGAAATTTTTCTTCACACTTTTTCTCTCAAACTTTTGCAATTTTCTTCAAACCAATTCATCATCCATTGATCAAATCATCATCTGGAAGGATTATGGCGCATGTTTGAAGCAAGAACCATCACAATTCATTCAGATTTGAAGCAGCTCGAAGCTTGCATTCATCCATGGCAGTTGGAAATTCTGGCCAGATCGTGCAAGATTAAGTCACAAACATTCATCCATTCAATCATACAAGAGCATTGGAGCATCTGTTTGAGCTATTCAAGGCCTGAACCAACCAATTCCACTTCTGCATCTTCAACAAGGTCAGAATTCGATTCCCTTAATTCATGAAATTGATAGGTGATAGTTGTAGATCTTTGAACACTGAGCAAACTGAGCTTTAGATCACTAAATTCCATGCAGTATTGTGTTAGTTATGGTGATTTTAAGTTTGACATGTGAAACTTCATGGCTTCGAATCTTTGAATATATGTTGAATTAGGTTAAATTAGATATGGATTGTTGATGTATGATGAGAGATGAACATGATGATGTGCGTATTTTGTATTTCTGTGCACTTTTGTTCTTGAGCATGAAGAACATGATGAATGCGTATGAAGTTGTTAGGGTTTGCGTTTCCAGATTTCATTTGATCCATTCCAGCGCTTGTTTGCATGTGTTTATGTGTTTATGGACATGTATTGGTCCAGCTGTTGCATGCGTGGCAAATTGATTGGTCTTCATTGTTTTGCCTGGCCACGTAGTTTAAGTGAAACGGTGCGTTTCACATGATAGCGCGCCAGCTTTCAAATGCTCACTCACTTCGATTCCAGCCTTTGACAAATCCAAATATTGCATTTGCATTTTATTCCATTTTTCTTCATCCATTCATGTACTAGCTTTTCATGTTTTTTTAATTTTTCTTTTACTTTAAAAAATCATAACTAAATAAATAATGATCCAAATAATGTGTGGATTTTTGAATCTTGCTCCTCATTGTGTCTAGTTTTTTATGAGCATTTTTTCACAAATTGTGCCTGGTTGTAAAATTGTTTAGCCTAGGGATTATGCACATGTATGTTTGTTTGTACCTTGCTTGCCATATGCTTTGTGAAATGATGAGTTTTAATTCAATGCTTATGAAATTTTGTATGCTTAAACTAGACATCTTACTGGACATTTTGGTGTTGAGTTTGCATTTTTATCATTTGTGGTTGCTGAGATATGCTCATGTTAATGTAGGTGTGACAATGTGTGTCACACCTTTGCTGGCTCAACTTGATGAATTTCTTTGCCATGCCAAATAATTTCCAAATGATGTGATTTTTTGTATGATGCTTCTTATGCATGTTATGATTGATCATGATATTTTGTGTGGAATTTTTGGATTAATTTCTGATTTGTTTGACATTTTTCTCTCTGGATGATCATTTGTGAACTTTTGAATAGTCTTGAACTTCAATGATTTGTGAAATGCTGGTTGTGTATCCTATGAATGTGAAATTTTGCACATTGATTCTAGACATATTGAAGTTTATTGTGGCTTTGGTTTGAGGTCTTTATCATGTACCAATTCTGTTTTAGGCTTGTGCTAAGTTGATGTAGCATTTGGTGCCTCATTTGAGCTTGTTTGTGCTTGCTTTGACTTGATAAATTTGATTACCATGCTTAAACTTGTCCAAATGCCTTGATTTTTGGTGTGTTGATCATGTGGTGTGTTCTGTTTAGCCATGATTTTTCTTGAGATTAATTGAACCATTTTGGAATTAATGTGCATTTGTTCATTCTGTTGCTTCAATGTGCTTCCAACTTGCATGCCTTGCCTTATTTGGTTTATGAAATGAATTTGGTGAATGCTATTGACATGAGACCTTTTAGATTGTGTTCTTAATTGATTAAGGTTGATTCATGTTGAATTTAATGTTCTGTTTTGGATTATTTCTCCATCTTTGACCCTAGGCCTTGCCCTAGTGGTTTGTTGCTTATGTTTGAGCTTTGTTTTCAGGTTAAGAAGTACATGGCCATGATGGAATTGATTCACTTGCTTGAGTTGGATTATTTGGTTGGTGTTGACTAATCTTGACTTGTTTTGTAGGTTGATGGTTAGCTCATTTAAGTTTAAGCTTGTGCCTTGCACATTGTTGCATTGCTTGTTTGACTATGTTTGTTGACTATTGGTTGCCTGTTTGACTGTTTGACTTGTATACTGATTGAGTTAGATTTTTTTCAGGTACATTAGTTGCTTAAGTTCTTTTGAACTTGCTTTTGCTTTGCTTGGTTTCTTAAGCATTGAGGTATAATTTCTCTGACTTCATGTAGTCTGGAAGACCTGTCCTGTTACTTGGGCAGGCACCTGTCTGAAGCCCTCCTTAAGAGGCAATGCTTGTGTTTGTTTACTTTTGTGCCAAGCAGGAAAAGTCCTCTATGAGGCAATTGGCAGATAGAAGAGATGTGCAATCCATCTCCTGCTATTCAGTGTGTCATCCACTTTGCTCACACACCTTGTGCTGATGCATTGTGGATATTAACCCAAGATCTTTGTTGTGTCCGTCATATGTGGAGAAGAGTTCCAACTTTCTGAACTCCCGCACTTTCATTTGTCTGAAGCTCTCCCAGGCCAGGGATAAGAGCTGTGAGGTCTTACCCTCACTTCCCATTTCATCAGCTTCACCCTAACTCTCAATGTTAGGGTTAAGAGCTAACATCACCCTGATACAGTGGCTTGTTTGTCGAGGTTGACATGACCCCTTGACTAAAGCCTGACCTTGTGTGAGCCCATCTGTTTGTATATAATGTGTGTGCTTGCTCTTGTGTTTGTATGACTTGGTTTGTGCTGTTTAGGATAGCTTGCTGCCTGTGCAAGTTAGATAGAAACCTCAACCTAGGACCATGGTGGATTACATGATAACTATTAGGCTCGAGTCAGTCTCCCTTCTAGTTCGTCATTTCCCTGTCTCTGGTTAGGTTAGAAGTTTCTCCCCTGTTAAGGGGAACTACGTTGCCCTGATCCTCATACCAGATGAGGTACGTAGGCAGGAGGTCGCACGAGATCTCTCCGGGCACCCTTTTTTCTTTTTGTGTGTGTTTGCTTGACAGCTATCAGGTCCGAGTTCCCGACTCCCTTTTAGTCTGTGTGTGCACCCTTTTTCTTTTTTGAGTGTGTTGTGCTTGACAGCTATCAGGCTCGAGTTCCCGACTCCCTGTTAGTCTATGTGTTCACCCTTTTCCTTTTTGTGTGTGTTTGCTTGACAGTTATTAGGCTTGAGTTCCTGACTCCCTATTAACTTGTTTCTTTGTTCACCTTCCTGTGTGTGTTAGGAGATGGATGTAAGACCAGCGATTGGCAGTCCGTATCCTATTGGTGTTTGTTGTGTGGAGTCCGACGTAAGCCTAGCGATTGGCAGTTGGTTTCCTGTGTGTGTTTGTTGGTTCGGAGTCTGATGTAAGTCCAGCGATTGGCATTCGGTTTCCATGTTTGCCTGTTTGTGTGTTTGTTTTGACGTCCCAGCGTCTGTGCGTGTGTTTTGTTTCGGCGTGCGTGAGCCAAACTACGGTAGCTCTGATTCTCATTCCAGATGAGATACGTAGGCATAGGATGCGATATCCTAGCGAGCCATTTCCCCTCTTATCCCACCTGTGTTGTTTTCGGTGTGTGTGTGTGTGTGCATTCTTTTGAGCAGTGTTTAGCAACCTTTCTTCTATCTTTTTGAGCGTGGATCCCGTCGAGTACGACGGATGCGTAGGGGTGTTAATACCTTCCCTTCGCATAACCGAATCCCGATCCCATCTCTCTTTGGTCGCGAGACCATGTCTTTTCCAGGTTTACTTCGAGCGTTTCCTTTCCCTCTTTGGGATGAATAACGCACGGTGGCGGCTCTGTTTGTTTTGTTTTAGCCCGCCGGTTGTTTTTCGCGGATGTGACAGCTGGCGACTCTGCTGAGGAAAATAGAAGTTGACCTTTTGCTGGTCCATCTTCCCTAAGCGAGTCTCTCCTAGCGTTCTCTAGGATAGTCTAGGTTGCTTGTGTTGCTCTATTTATTGTATTTATGATTATTATGTTGTGATTATTTGCATAAATGTTTGCATGCATCATACTATCATTGTGTTGTCTTCTGTACAGGTGATTCCTCTGATTTCGGGTGGGTGTTCTGAGTGGGGCTAAAACCCAGGCCCGAGTATACACCTAGGATTAGTATGGTCTCACGTTCCTCACATGTTGGTTGGGCATGTTGTTGCGACGTGACATACCACAAGCCGGACGAGGTTCATCTGAGATAGCTCTTCCATTGTGGGGTATTCCACTTTGGTCTAGTTACCTCTTTTGAGCTATTGACTTCGGTGACCGATCTTTCCCGGATCTTTGGTTTAGACGATCTTAAGAGAGCTGCAACGGCACACCCGAAAGGGCAAACCCGTTGAGTATCTTTGCCCGATTGTCGAGACCATTATCCGCCTTAGGATGACCTGATTAGAATTCACCTGTGAGGGGAGGGTTGATTCTTACAGATGCATCTTCTGATGGTGACTAATGGTTCAGTTGTTGATCAGAGTCCTATTTATAAGTCGGATTTATGGATTTATTTCTGAGACGCCGGAATGCTGTCCGCGGTATTTATCAGTGGGGATCCGTTTATTTCAGGATTCCCTGGGCTGGTTCAGAGGGTCTTGTGGTTATCTGTTCAGAGGACTTTCTGGTGATGATGGTGACGTATCATTCCGTTCCGTTTATTTCGGAACCCCAAGTCGGATTTGTGGTTGCTCAATACCTCAGATGGTTGTGATCAGTCCAGAGACCAGGGTTTCGGTACAGTGGTTGTTCAGATGACTTGGAGGATGGCACAGTGCATTGCATTCACGCATCAGCATCATCCACATTTTGCATTCATCGGCACCTAACTCATGTCTATCCATACTCAAGGTACATTCTCGATTGAGATTCTGGTTGAGAGACATCCTGATGTCAGAATGTTATTGTCGAATTTTTTATCCGTCTCGATGAAACCAGAATCGAAGGAAAGAGTGTTCCTCATACGGATAGACATTGCATTCATGTGTGAGTCATAATAACATGTCTTCTGTTTTGCAGGTGTCAGTTTCTAACATGTTTGATTGACACAGGAATGATGAATCCACCCAACGCCGACCTTCTCGAATTGAAAGAGATGATGAGGGAGTTATTCAATGTTGTGCGAGGGCTCGCCTTGGGGCAGAAAGCAATTGCTGAGAGGGTGGAGAAGATTGAGAAATGGCTGATAACGGAGAAGGTTCAGGGAAAGGCTTCGTCATCCGTAGTGAAGAAACCCTCTGGCAGTGGTCAGCTCAAGAAGGAGGTTGAATCAAGTGATGTGCATGCCAAAAGGGGTAAAGATCGTTACTACCAGCACGCTGTTGCGGTAACCACCCCTGCTGGTAATCAGTCACTACAACAGCAACGTCAGCCACCTCAACAGAGAGCACAGAGAGCTGGGTACCAAGTGAGGGGAAAGGGGATTGATCGTCAGTTTGATAAGCCGCCCGTGACGTATGCTCTTCTATTGAAGAGGTTGAAGGATCTTGGATTGGTGCGGCCAAGGATGTTGGCTCCGTTGAAACCTGATCAGAGGCCTGCCAGTTATGATGAGAATGCCAAATGTGAATTCCACTCTGGTGCCCCTGGACACAATATGGAGAATTGTAAATCTTTTAAGCATATTGTCCAGGACCTGGTGGATTCCAAGGCCATTAATTTTGCACAATCTCCAAATGTTAATGCTAATCACATGCCCGCGCATGGTCAGATGGGGATGAATGCAATTTCTGAGGATAGGAGGACGATTGGGCTGATGAATGGGGATCAGTTAAAAATTCCAATGTCTGTGGTCCAGAGACCTCTGATGAAGAGTGGAGATTTCCCTGGTTGTGATAATTGTTATGCGGATGTCGCCACAAACGGGTGTGTAATGATGAGGGAAACAGCTCAGAGAATGATGGAAGTGGAAATGGATGGTGAAAATTTTGAAACACCATGTCAGGCAGTTGAAACCGTCAAGGTGGAGAATGCCATTATTGCTGAGAAAGAGAAAAAGCCGTCCATTTCTTCTTACAAACAGGCCGTGGAAGTGGTGAGAAATGGAGGGATCCCAGGCTGGGGAAGAATGATAGACATTGCGGTGAAAGTAGATAGGTTCGGGATTGGTTATCAGGAAAGCCAAGACCTGTCTGAGCAAAACAGAGGATGTCGTCAACCGTTCACATTCATCAGTGCTGGAATGCTGGATCCAGGTCACGCTTGTGCGGTGGGTGAAGAGATTGACAGTGACTGCGAACTTGACTCGTGGATAAAATCGTGCGTACCAGGGAACTGGAAGGCCTAAAAGATCATCATTGTCACTCATCGCGAAGAGTAATATTTCTGTTTTTCAATTCTGTTTGCATGAAAGCCATACGTTTTGCCCGAAACGTAATGGTCCATTGTAAGGGCCACCTCATGTTTCATTTTGCAACATTATGCACCATTAATAAATGGATGTTTTTCACATTAAAAGCGGTGTTCCCTGTTTTTCATTTATTTTTACAGTTTAAAAATAAAAAATGGCAATGTTTGTTTTCATTTTTTCCTTTTTTTTTTTTGATTTGTCTCGTTCCGACTTCAAAAAAAATAATTCTCCTGATCTAATTGATAACAATTCGGTTACACCTCTGTATGACTTGGACAATCCGATCTATCATGCCGAAGAAGAAGGCGAAGAAGATTGTGATCTGCTGGAAGATTAGCCAGGTTGTTGAGACAAGAGGAAAAGGTGATTCAACCGTACGAGGAGAGAGTGAAATTGTTGATCTGGGCACCAAAGAGGTCAAAAGGGAATAAAAGTTGGGGGTCGCTTCAGAGGCAAATGTCAAGAGCAGAATGGTAGCCCTGTTGAAAGAGCATGTTGATATCTTCGCCTGGTCGTATCAGGATATGCCAGGGTCGGATACCGATGTCGTTGTGCACAAGCTACCATGGAGAGAAGACTGTCCTCTAGTGAAGCAGGACGTCGGTGCCACGTATCAGGGTAACTTTGTTTCATGATATGATTCATCATGAAATTGAATGCTATGTTGATGACGTGATAGCAAAGTCCCAAACAGAAGAGGGGCATCCGGTAGACCGGGGCAAGTTGTTTGACCAGATCGAGATAACTCAGACTAAGGTTGAATCCGAATAAGTGCAGTATCAGAGTGTGGTCTGGTAAGCTGCTGGGGTTCATTGTGAAAGAGGAATCGAGGATTGATCCTGCTAAAAAAAAGAGAAAGAACAAAAGCAATACAAGAAATGCCTGAATCGAGAACAGAGAAAGAGGTTTGTGGTTTCTCAGGTAGATTGAACTGCATTTCACGGTTCATATCTCACCTAACAGCCACGTGCGAACCTATATGCAAGTTGTAAAAGAGAGATCAAACGGTCAGGTGGATAATGATTGCCCAGGGGCATTGGGAAATAAAAGAATAAGTTGCAGGAGCCTCTGATTCTGTTGCCTCCCTATGGAGAGAGACCGTAAACCCTACTTAACAGCCCTTGAGGGGTCTATGAGGTGTGTACTGGGGCAGCATGACGAGTCTGGTCGAAAAGAGCATGCAATTTACCTTAGCAAAAAGTTTACCGACTGTGAAACAATATATTCACTGCTCGAGAAAACTTGCTGTACTTTGGCATAGGCTGCTCGCCGACTGAGACAGTATATGCTAGTTCATACCACTTTGTGGATTTCCAAGATGGATCCGATCAGGTATGTATTTGGGGAAGCCAATATTGAGAAGCCAACATCGACCGGACGGGTTGCGAGATGGAAAATAATTTTGACTGATTCGTGATATACAGTACACCTCTCAGAAGGCAATCAAGGGGAGTGTATTGTCTGATTATCTCACCCAGCGACCCATTGAGGATTATCAACCAAGGAAGTTTGAGTTCCCTGATGAGGACATCTCGAGGTGCTCAAATCGAAAGATTGTGAGGAACCGATCCCGGAGGAGGGGCCTGACCCTGAATCCGAACGGATTCTGATGTCTGATGGGGCCATTAACATGAATGGAAGCGGAGTTGGTACTGCTTTGGTTATGCCAAAGGGATCCCACATTCCTTGTGCTGCTAGGCTAACATTTGAATGCACCAACAATGGTGGCTGGGTATGGAGCTTGTAGCCTGGGTATCGCTTTTCGGTGCGTATATTTACTGGGGCAACGCCATTCTCACTTGTGTATGGGATAGAAGTGGTATTACTTACAGAAGCCTAGATCCCATTGTGGAGAGTCCTAATGGACGTAAAACTGCAAGAGGCTGAATGGGTAAGGACCCGGTACGAGGAGTTAAGCCTGATTGAGGAAAAGAGGCTGGCGGCCATTTGTCATGGGCAGTTGTACCAGTAGAGGATGAAGCGTGCTTTTGACCGAAAGGTGCGACCTCGTGTGTATCACGTAGGAGATCTGGTGCTGAAAAGGATCCTTCCTCCTCAAAACGATCGTAGGGGCAAGTGGACATACAGTTATGGATCCCATTCGTGGTCAAGAAGGCGTTCTCTGGTAGAGCCTTGTCGTTGACGACCATGGATGGTGAGGATTTTATGTCCCCTGTGAATGCGGACGCAGTTAAAAGATACATCGTTAAAAATTGACCCGCTGGACGAAAAGAACAAAATAGTCCAGGCAAAAATGGGCATCCCGGCGAACCAAAAAAAAAAGAGAAAGGATTCGGGCAAAAATTAGGGATAAAAAGGAAAAATGTACACCCGGCAAGTCGAAAACCTGGAAAGGCGACTTGGGCAAAAAAGGGTATCCCGGTGGACTGAAAACCCGAAAGTGCGTTCCAGGCAAAAGAGGGATTGAAACGAACAACTGCGTCTGGCATGATCGTTTACTTTGGATATGACATGGATAATCCCCGATAGGGAGCAGTCAGAAGCGTCTTGTTCAGAAGGCGGAAAGCACAGAGAGTCTGAGGACATATGGGGTGTAACCGAGTTGGAACTCGATGAGATCACGGGTTCACATTGCCATTAGGATAGATTTTTCCTTTTGTGCGCAATTACCTCTTTTCAGGAATTGCTTCCTTTGTATTGCTCAGTCTGAGCCACACTTTTTCAATCAATAAAATGCATATTCAGTCAAATAATTTTGTTTTTGTTTTCATTACCGCTTTTATTGCAAAAACATCCAGTTATTTGTGATAAAGAATCTTTGCATTTTAAGACATACAGGTCCCTTCCAATGCATGTTTATAAGATTGAAGCTTGAAATCTTATTCGGAAGGTTGAGTGACTCAGGTGTTGAAATCTTGGCACGCCTGGGGCACGTTTTTATCTAACGACCTCTTTTTGCAGGTGCTGTTAGATATTTTCACTCACTTGCAGGTTGTGAGATGAAGCTTTTGACAAAAGATCCCCGTGGAGTCCAATCAGGGACGAATGAATTGAGGAATGGTGAAAAGACGGTGCAAGACGTACGACGATCCTTGAGAATTAATCAAGAAGACTCTTCAAAGTCTGAGATTGGAAAGTATGTATGAATCCCAGGAGTTCGATCGCCGTCGAGTACGGAGGAGTCGGGAATACAAGGTGATGAATCAGAAAAGTCCAGACGAGTATGGGAGTTCTCAAAATTGGAAAGCTGACCTTGGATTTAGATGGTGAATACCAGGGTTCGACGAGTCGACGGGTGTTCTGTGCCAAACTTTCCTTGTTTCCCCAAGCAGAGTTGGGATTGTTACCTCCCCAGCAGATTCAAAGTCCGAGTCTTCCCTAGCAGGGTCGGGATGGTTATCTCCCCAGCAGGTTTTAGAACGATGTTTCCTCAGCAGCCAGGCCCGAAGGTTGCTATTTCCCAGCGGAGGTATCTATTGGTAGTGGTTTCTCCAAGCAGGGTCAGGATTGTTATTTCCCCAGTAAGTCAGAGACCGTTGTTTTCCCACAGAGTGCGTTGGTGGTTTATTCCCCCAGCGAAGTCCCCAAGCGGATCGGGTGCAGAGGAGGTTATCCCTGGTGAGGGTGGCCTATTTCCCAGCAGCAGTGCTATTCCCCAGCAGGGTGGAGATTGGAGTGTTGTCGAGTTCCTCAGCAAAGTGCCTCGAGCTCCCCAGAAGAGTCCCTTGAGGGGGATACTTTGTATGCATGCATCATTTAAGAGATCATAGCATATTGCATAATTAATTGCGTAGCATTTCCATAATTATGGAGCATTACGCTGGAAAAAAATCAATCATGCATCATCATTGCAAGCATAAGCTAGTCTCAAGCCGTGGTTACCGTTTGAGATTTGGTTTTGCCAGTGGGTGAAGATGCTACTCAAACCGTGGTTACCGTTTGAGGAGTGGTTTTGCTAGTTGGAAAATCAGCAGCATTGCAAGTATCAGTTACTCGAGTCGTGGTTACCGCTTGAGATTTGGTTTCGCCGGATGGTGAAGATGTTACTCTGAGGAGTTTAGCATCATGGTGTCGGGTCAACAATATTCCCCAGTAGTGCGATACTGGAGGAAATTTCTGTCGTGCGAGATGGAGGTTGGAAGATGTTACTCCGAGGAGTTTGGCGTCGTGATTTTAATCCACAGTATTCCCCAGTAGTGCGATATTGGAGGAAGGGCTTCTGTCGGACGGAGATGGAATGATGATCAGAAAAGTTTCGGGGTCCAAAAAGAAGGAAAGAAAAGAGAAGGAGATAATCCCCACCTGAGCGCAGATTGTCCGTTCACAGTGGATTAAGTAGGAATGACATGCTCATGGCTTATTATTCCCAACATAAGTCGTTGGCCCACGTGCCGTCTCATTCATCACTTTACCTTATTGTTGCCGATGCTGACAAGCATGAAGAGTTTTTCAGGCATTCAGGCCAGGTTTCCGGTGTTCAGGTCGAGGTGGGTATTCAGACCAGTTTCCGATGTTCAGATCGAAGAAGCTTCCGAAGTTCAGATCGATGCAGCTTGCGGCATTCAGGCCAGGTTTCCGGTGTTCAGGCCGAGGTGGGTATTCAGACCAGTTTCCGATGTTCAGATCGAAGAAGCTTCCGAAGTTCAGATCGATGCAGCTTGCGGCATTCAGGCCAGGTTTCCGGTGTTCAGGCCGAGGTGGGTATTCAGACCAGTTTCTGATGTTCAGATCGAAGAAGCTTCCGAAGTTCAGATCGATGCAGCTTGCGGCATTCAGGCCAGGTTTCCGGTGTTCAGACCGAGGTGGGTATTCAGACCAGTTTCCGATGTTCAGATCGAAGAAGCTTCCGAAGTTCAGATCGATGCAGCTTGCGGCATTCAGGCCAGGTTTCCGGTGTTCAGGCCGAGGTGGGTATTCAGACCAGTTTCCGATGTTTAGATCGAAGAAGCTTCCGAAGTTCAGATCGATGCAGCTTGCGGCATTCAGGCCAGGTTTCCGGTGTTCAGGCCGAGGTGGGTATTCATACCAGTTTCTGATGTTCAGATCGAAGAAGCTTCCGAAGTTCAGATCGATGCAGCTTGCGGCATTCAGGCCAGGTTTCCGGTGTTCAGGCCGAGGTGGGTATTCATACCAGTTTCCGATGTTCAGATCGAAGAAGCTTCCGAAGTTCAGATCGATGCAGCTTGCGGCATTCAGGCCAGGTTTCCGGTGTTCAGGCCGAGGTGGGTATTCAGACCAGTTTCCGATGTTCAGATCAAAGAAGCTTCCGAAGTTCAGATCGATGCAGCTTGCGGCATTCAGGCCAGGTTTCCGGTGTTCAGGCCGAGGTGGGTATTCAGACCAGTTTCCGATGTTCAGATCGAAGAAGCTTCCGAAGTTCAGATCGATGCAACTTGCGGCATTCAGGTCAGGTTTCCGGTGTTCAGGCCGAGGTGGGTATTCAGACCAGTTTCCGATGTTCAGATCGAATAAGCTTCCGAAGTTCAGATCGATGCAGCTTGCGGCATTTAGGCCAGGTTTCCGGTGTTCAGGCCGAGGTGGGTATTCAGACCAGTTTCCGATGTTCAGATCGAAGAAGCTTCCGAAGTTCAGATCGATGCAGCTTGCGGCATTCAGGCCAGGTTTCCGGTGTTCAGGCCGAGGTGGGTATTCAGACCAGTTTCCGATGTTCAGATCGAAGAAGCTTCCGAAGTTCAGATCGATGCAGCTTGCGGCATTCAGGTCAGGTTTCCGGTGTTCAGGCCGAGGTGGGTATTCAGACCAGTTTCCGATGTTCAGATCGAAGAAGCTTCCGAAGTTCAGATCGATGCAGCTTGCGGCATTCAGGCCAGGTTTCCGGTGTTCAGGCCAAGGTGGGTATTCAGACCAGTTTCCGATGTTCAGATCGAAGAAGCTTCCGAAGTTCAGATCGATGCAGCTTGCGGCATTCAGGCCAGGTTTCCGATGTTTAGGCCGAGGTGGGTATTCAGACCAGTTTCCGATGTTCAAATCGAAGAAGCTTCCGAAGTTCAGATCGATGCAGCTTGCGGCATTCAGGCCAGGTTTCCGATGTTCAGGCCGAGGTGGGTATTCAGACCAGTTTCCGATGTTCAGATCGAAGAAGCTTCCGAAGTTTAGATCGATGCAGCTTGCGGCATTCAGGCCAGGTTTCCGGTGTTCAGGCCGAGGTGGGTATTCAGACCAGTTTCCAATGTTCAGATCGAAGAAGCTTCCGAAGTTCAGATCGATGCAGCTTGCGGCATTCAGGCCAGGTTTCCGGTGTTCAGGCCGAGGTGGGTATTCAGACCAGTTTCCGATGTTCAGGCGAAGGGGGCATTCAGGCCAGGTTTCAGGTATTCAGACTACTGAGCGGCATTCAGGCCATGGTTATTCCTGTGTTGCCATTTATTTTGGTATACAGGTCAACATTCTGTTCGGTATTCAGGCCGACTTTCTCCGTACCAGACGGGTTATTCTTCTTTTGAGATCGCTTCTTCGCCGATTCTGACAGGCACGGTTAATTATTTTCCCATCAGAGTGCAAATTGTTCGTCTGTTCTTGGTATTCAATCACTCTTCACCCTGATCATCTGAAAGCCGAGGCTATTCACATCGACAGGTTCACAGTGGATTGAATAGGGGCAGCTGTAACACCTCAAAATTTGCCCTCCTCTCTTGGGACTAGCTTAGCATATTGCATTTCATCTTGTAGGTCATTAGTCATTACATCTTTGCATATCATGTGGAAACAATAAGCAAGTCATCCTCCTAGGTCTTTCTCAGAAGATGGAGAGGTTAAAAGATTCAAGCTTGAGGGTCTCATGAATTGATCACTAATCATCTGAGGTTTGTGCTTCAATTAGGGTTCCTTGGTTCCTCAAGGAGATTGGGTATCATCTTGGTTGAAGTGGTACATCACCATCATCGTGGTCTTATCATCACCAAGAGGTTCATTGTGCCTAATCATGTGCCTTGGGATTAGGGTTTTGACCTTTAGTCAACCCTAATCAGTTGCATTGTGCCAATCAGGGTTTTTCAAGGAGATGAGGTCTTCATTGAGATGGGGATCATTACATGGTTTTATGGAGCTTTTATAAGCTAGGGTTTCATCTTGGAGCCATTTCATCAGGAGATTGAGGCTCAAATTCATCTGTGCATGACCAAGTCGTCTATCAACTGCAAAAGTCAACCACAAGTCAACTGTTGGATTTGGAGGTGTGAAGTGGTTAGAAATACTTCATTCATGTTCAAACAAGTCTCATTTGACATTTCAAACATCAACAATGAAGAAAATAAAGTCAGGACAAAACTTTCCAAAAATAGAAAGTGACTTGTAATTCAAAATTGCCAAAAATGGAAAGGTTTTATCTTCAAGATTACATCATCAAGAAAGCTTCAAATGAAATTTTGTTGAACATGAAAGTTGTAGATCTTGTTCTCCCATTTCCCAAAAGTCCAAGATCATGAATTTATCATGTATGGTTGAAGAGATATGGATCAATCTTGGTCAAATGAACATGGAACTTCAAAGGAGCATAACTTTCAAACCAAATGTCCAAATCATGTGGCTCTTTTTGCAACATTTCTCTCTTGATCTCTACTATCAAAATCATGCATCATAAGCCATGCATTTCCATCATAAAAATATTTGCATTTTCATTTGAATTTTGGAGGGAAATTCCAAATTTGAAAATTAAGCATTGTTTTCACATTTTACCATTTGCACTTGGCCCAAAACAGAATTTCAAATGATTTCCAAGCCAATTTCGTGCACTGTTCCATTGGTAATCTCATGCATGAGGTGCATTGGCCAATTTGCATTTACACTCTCTTTTCACTAATCCATTGGCAATTGGCTTAATTGTGATTAACAACATGATTAGGAGCTCATATATATAGCTAATCATAACAGAAAACTGCATCAACATCATCACATTTTCGGATCTGAAATTTTTCTTCACACTTTTTCTCTCAAACTTTTGCAATTTTCTTCAAACCAATTCATCATCCATTGATCAAATCATCATCTGGAAGGATTATGGCGCATGTTTGAAGCAAGAACCATCACAATTCATTCAGATTTGAAGCAGCTCGAAGCTTGCATTCATCCATGGCAGTTGGAAATTCTGGCCAGATCGTGCAAGATTAAGTCACAAACCAAGAGCATTGGAGCATCTGTTTAAGCTGTTCAAGGCCTGAATCAACCAATTCCACTTCTGCATCTTCAACAAGGTCAGAATTCGATTCCCTTAATTCATGAAATTGATAGGTGATAGTCGTAGATCTTTGAACACTGAGCGAACTGAGCTTTAGATCACTAAATTCCATGCAGTATTGTGTTAGTTATGGTGATTTTAAGTTTGACATGTGAAACTTCATGGCTTCGAATCTTTGAATATATGTTGAATTAGGTTAAATTAGATATGGATTGTTGATGTATGATGAGAGATGAACATGATGATGTGCGTATTTTGTATTTCTGTGCACTTTTGTTCTTGAGCATGAAGAACATGATGAATGCGTATGAAGTTGTTAGGGTTTGCGTTTCCAGATTTCGTTTGATCCATTCCAGCGTTTGTTTGCATGTGTTTATGTGTTTATGGACATGTATTGGTCCAGCTGTTGCATGCGTGGCTAATTGATTGGTCTTCATTGTTTCGCCTGGCCACGTAGATTAAGTGAAACGGTGCGTTTCACATGATAGCGCGCCAGCTTTCAAATGCTCACTCACTTCGATTCCAGCCTTTGACAAATCCAAATATTGCATTTGCATTTTATTCCATTTTTTTTCATCCATTCATGTACTAGCTTTTCATGTTTTTTAAATTTTTCTTTTACTTTAAAAAATCATAACTAAATAAATATTGATCCAAATAATGTGTGGATTTTTGCATCTTGCTCCTCATTGTGTCTAGTTTTTTATGAGCATTTTTTCACAAATTGTGCCTGGTTATAAAATTGTTTAACCTAGGGATTGTGCACATGTATGTTTGTTTGTACCTTGCTTGCCATATGCTTTGTGAAATGATGAGTTTTAATCCAATGCTTATGAAATTTTGTATGCTTAAACTAGACATCTTACTGGACATTTTGGTGTTGAGTTTGCATTTTTATCATTTGTGGTTGCTGAGATATGCTCATGTTAATGTAGGTGTGACAATGTGTGTCACACCTTTGCTGGCTCAATTTGATGAATTTCTTTGCCATGCCAAATAATTTCCAAACGATGTGATTTTTTGTATGATGCTTCTTATGCATGTTGTGATTGATCATGATTTTTTGTGTGGAATTTTTGGATTCATTTCTGATTTGTTTGACATTTTTCTCTCTGGATGATCATTTGTGAACTTTTGAATAGTCTTGAACTTCACTGATTTGTGAAATGCTGGTTGTGTATCCTATGAATGTGAAATTTTGCACATTGATTCTAGACATATTGAAGTTTATTGTGGCTTTGGTTTGAGGTCTTTATCATGTACCAATTCTGTTTTAGGCTTGTGCTAAGTTGATGTAGCATTTGGTGCCTCATTTGAGCTTGTTTGTGCTTGCTTTGACTTGATGAATTTGATTACCATGCTTAAACTTGTCCAAATGCCTTGATTTTTGGTGTGTTGATCATGTGGTGTGTTCTGTTTTGCCATGATTTTTCTTGAGATTAATTGAACCATTTTGGAATTAATGTGCATTTGTTCATTTTGTTGCTTCAATGTGCTTCCAACTTGCATGCCTTGCCTTATTTGGTTTATGAAATGAATTTGGTGAATGCTATTGACATGAGACCTTTTGGATTGTGTTCTTAATTGATTAAGGTTGATTCATGTTGAATTTAATGTTCTGTTTTGGATTATTTCTCCATCTTTGACCCTAGGCCTTGCCCTAGTGGTTTGTTGCTTATGTTTGAGCTTTGTTTTCAGGTTAAGAAGTACATGGCCATGATGGAATTGATTCACTTGCTTGAGTTGGATTATTTGGTTGGTGTTGACTAATCTTGACTTGTTTTGTAGGTTGATGGTTAGCTCATTTAAGTTTAAGCTTGTGCCTTGCACATTGTTGCATTGCTTGTTTGACTATGTTTGTTGACTATTGGTTGCCTGTTTGACTGTTTGACTTGTATACTGATTGAGTTAGATTTTTTTTCAGGTACATTAGTTGCTTAAGTTCTTTTGAACTTGCTTTTGCTTTGCTTGGTTGCTTAAGCATTGAGGTATAATTTCTCTGACTTCATGTAGTATGGAAGACCTGTCCTGTTACTTGGGCAGGCACCTGTCTGAAGCCCTCCTTAAGAGGCAAAGCTTATGTTTATTTACTTTTGTGCCAAGCAGGAAAAGTCCTCTATGAGGCAATTGGCAGATAGAAGAGATGTGCAATCCATCTCCTGCTATTCAGTGTGTCATCCACTTTGCTCACACACCTTGTGCTGATGCATTGTGGATATTAACCCAAGATCTTTGTTGTGTCCGTCATATGTGGAGAAGAGTTCCAACTTTCTGAACTCCCGCACTTTCATTTGTCTGAAGCTCTCCCAGGCCAGGGATAAGAGCTGTGAGGTTTTACCCTCACTTCCCATTTCATCAGCTTCACCCTAACTCCCAATGTTAGGGTTAAGAGCTAACATCACCCTGATACAGTGGCTTGTTTGTCGAGGTTGACATGACCCCTTGACTAAAGCCTGACCTTGTGTGAGCCCATCTGTTTGTATATAGTGTGTGTGCTTTCTCTTGTGTTTGTATGACTTGGTTTGTGCTGTTTAGGATAGCTTGTTGCCTGTGCAAGTTAGATAGAAACCTCAACCTAGGACCATGGTGGATTACATGATAACTATTAGGCTCGAGTCAGTCTCCCTTCTAGTTCGTCATTTCCCTGTCTCTGGTTAGGTTAGAAGTTTCTCCCCTGTTAAGGGGAACTACGTTGCCCTGATCCTCATACCAGATGAGGTACGTAGGCAGGAGGTCGCACGAGATCTCTCCGGGCACCCTTTTTCTTTTTGTGTGTGTTTGCTTGACAGCTATCAGGTCCGAGTTCCCGACTCCCTTTTAGTCTGTGTGTGCACCCTCTTTCTTTTTTGAGTGTGTTGTGCTTGACAGCTATCAGGCTCGAGTTCCCGACTCCCTGTTAGTCTATGTGTTCACCCTTTTCCTTTTTGTGTGTGTTTGCTTGACAGTTATTAGGCTCGAGTTCCTGACTCCCTATTAACTTGTTTGTTTGTTCACCTTCCTGTGTGTGTTAGGAGATGGATGTAAGACCAGCGATTGGCAGTTCGTATCCTATTGGTGTTTGTTGTGTGGAGTCCGACGTAAGCCCAACGATTGGTAGTTGGTTTCCTGTGTGTGTTTGTTGGTTCGGAGTCTGATGTAAGTCCAGCGATTGGCATTCGGTTTCCATGTTTGCCTGTTTGTGCGTTTGTTTTGACGTCCCAACGTCTGTGCGTGTGTTTTGTTTTGGCGTGCGTGAGCCGAACTACGGTAGCTCTGATTCTCATTCCAGATGAGATACGTAGGCATAGGATGCGATATCCTAGCGAGCCATTTCCCCTCTTATCCCACCTGTGTTGTTTCCGGTGTGTGTGTGCATTCTTTTGAGCAGTGTTTAGCAACCTTTCTTCTATCTTTTTGAGCGTGGATCCCGTCGAGTACTGTAGCACCTCAAATTTGCACCTGTCATTGTACATACATTTTCATATTAGGTCATAGCATATCATGGTCCATTGCATAGCATTGCATTGCCTCTTTTGCCTCAAGTGCAAGCCAAGCAAGAAATTAGGTCAAACTGGTCAGGAGATCAGTCAATCAAGCAAGCAAGCACAATCTTCATTGAGCCAAGGCCTTAGGGATTGTCCAACAAGTTCACATGACTTGGAGGTCCATTTGAAGTGTTCAAGTCAAGGGTTGAAGGCTCAGAGGTCATCAGTTCATATACAGACAGTCAAAAACCCTAGAAAGTCAAAAACAGTCAACAGTCAGTCAAAGCAGTGGATGGTGGCCATTCTTGTGGAATTTGGGCACCATGATCAATAATCAAGAGTTCATACAACTTGGGACATCATTTGAAGTCAAATTCTCAAGGAATTAGGGTTTGGAAGTCATCAGTCAATGCACAATCAGACAGAAACCCTAAAAGTCAACTGTTGGTCAACTGTCCATTTAATCAGTGATTTGATGATTGGAATTGGTTTGTGAGAGCTCATTCATGGCCAAATAGTCCTCATGTATCATGTCAAACACCATCATGGAAGAATTCGAAGCCAAATCAAAATTTCCCAAAATGGAAACTGGGCCTGTAACTGAAACCTGCCATAAATGGAAAGTCTTGATCCTCAAAATTATATCTTGATACAAGCCTCAAATGAATTTTTGCCCAACATGAAAGTTGAAGATCTTGTTCTCCCATTTCCAAAAAGTCCAATAACTCTCAATTCCCATGTGTGGTTGGCAAGTTATGATCGAATCGATTTCAGAAAATCTTGAACTTCAAAGGGCCATATCTCTCAAACCATTTGGCCAATTTTGGTGGGGTTTTTTCCTACAAGTCACATTTGATCCCCTCTTTCCAAAAATATAAATTTCATGAGCCAAAACTTCACCAATCAAAATGGCATATTTTGACTTTTCTCATTTAAATGCAAGTTTGACCAAGAGTTGACTTTTTGATATAAACATTTTTCTAACATTTGGCCAATTGGAACAGCTCAGAAATATCATTTTAAATGTGTTTGCAAGCTCATTTTATGCAGTACATGTGAATCCATACTTGGTCGCTTGAATTGGAAGAAAAGGACAAATGCAACCATACTACTCCATGCTATCCACCATGCCTTGCCTTGTACCATGGAAACAGAAATCTAAACCATCATTTTCTGTCATTTTGAAGCCTCATTGTGCAGCCATAACCAATAGTACATATGGCCATGCTTACTTGCTTGGAATTGGGGAAGAAAGGACATGTTTGCAACAAATCCAATCCATGAACCATACTTGTACCACCTCACATAGCAGATTTTATTGGTCTTACTTTCTGTTATTGGAGGATGATCGGCTGCATAACACAGAAGTCTTCATTCTCTAGAAAATCATCTTTGGCCATTTTTGACCAAAAGCTGTCAAAACTTCAAAAAAGAAATTGAACCCTGCTAACAGCCAACAGTAGAAGGACCAGCAAAACAGCAGACCTCATGCATCAAAAATTTCTCTGCCATTTTTGAATTCAGTGGCAGCCACATAAACCATTTTGGCCAAGGCAGAAGGAGAATGGCTCACTCACTCAAAAAATGGCACCTTGCTGTTGCATTTCAAAGACAGAAGCAGCAGCAGACCAACAGCTCCACCATCATAAAATCTGTCATCCAACAACACATGACCAACCAATTTTCACCATGCTAAAAAAGCCTTGCCAACAGAACCAAGTGCATACACTCTCTCAAACCTGACCTGGCTATTGGCTTTGCATTTCAAAGAATCCTGTCACAACATCCAACAGAAAAAGAACCATAGAACTTCACTCAAACTAAAAAAGGCCTAACTGACCTTGCTATTGGATTTTCAGGATTGGCTGTCAAACCACAAAGCAACATAGCACAGCACATTAGAAACACCATTCTCCTGTCATGTGAAACCTTGCTAGCTGCATCCATCAAACCAGGATTCAGTCATGTGCTCTCCTTCACAAAACTGCATCCTTTGGCATTTTCCAAAATCATTCCAAAACTCACAAAGGAACAAATGCCTGGCCCTGCTTGACACAATATCCAAACCTCATCTGCTGTCATAAAAAACCAACAAAAGATCCTCTAATCTCATTTGTCACATTTCATCCAAAAAGCCACAAAATAGCCAAAACATGACAGCTTTTGTTATAAGCACTTGTTGATCAAAAGAGCATTGCAAACACATCTCAAATATCACATAGCAAGTGTCCAAAGCCTCAAAACCTGCAGAAAACATCAAGAACTCAAAATCACTTTTCAACTTGTCACATTGTATCAAATTTGCATTTTTCAAAGCCACTTTCACTCTCAGGCCATTCCAAGCTTAGCAAATTAGTTTGTCATGATCCATAGGGTATATTGAAGCTGTCTCAAACCTCCATTGTTCACTGTTTGAAAATCAAAAACATCACCTTTCTCAAAATCAAGCAAAAACCAGTTCAGTGGCCATCTTCATTTCCAGCTTGATTCAAGTTCAAGTAAGGTGTCAAACAGCTTGCCTTGGACCCTTTGAAGCTATTTGGATACCTGTCAAGCATTGAAAGCATCTCCAGCATCACACTCAACATTGCCCTGTTCAGTTTGGTAAATTTTCGACCTCCCTCTTTTGTCAAATTGATACATGCTTAGTATAGGTCTATCCATGCTGATTGTCATGATGCTTTCACTTTTTGAAATGGTTGCTTATTCATGAAGATATATTGTTTTGAAGTTTGATGTCAAGTTTTGTTTTTGCTCGATTCTTGACTTGTCTGTTGTTTTAATGAAAAATGATGATGGATTCTTGTTGACCTTGCCATGCTGATCATTTCCATATATTCAATTTTGATTTTTGGGCAAGTTTGTGAAATCATGATTTTTGAGAGGGATGAACAGTAAAACCCTAATCCCAATTTGCCCAGATTTTCCCCATTTTCGTATGCATGGCCTAAAACTCATTGACCAATCAAAACATTTCATTCTATGGCCAAAACGACCGTGTTTAATTAAGTGGATTATGGAATTACAACTTTGCCATTCTTGCTTTATTAATCCAAATTAATTTCACATTTTAATTACCAATCTTGCAAAAATCATAACTTGCTCATTTTTGATCCAAATTCAATGGGATTTTTTGTGTTGTGTTCATCATGATCTCTACTTTTTTATCATTATTTTTCCAGAATTTTTGGATGAGTGGTTTTTAAATGTTGCTAGGGTTTATGACATGTGACCAAATATTGTACACTTTGCCAAATCAATTGTGAAATGATGAGAATGTATCCAATGGCTCCCAAATTTTTTGTGCTTAAACTAGACACATTCATGGTGATTTTGGTGTAGAGTTTGTGAATTTATCATTTGTGGTTTGTGAGATATGATTTTTTGAATTAGGGTGTGACAATTTGTGTCACACCATTGATGTCCAACTTCACGATTTTCATTACCATGCTTCCTTGCATCCAAATGACCCCAAATTTTGCATGAACCTACTCTTGTATGTCTAGTTTACATGTGAATTTTCTTGGAATTATTTGCGGCATTTCCTAATTGTTTGAGATTTTCTCCCCTGCCTAGTCAAATGTTGACTTTGTGTGACACATGTTCCCACTTCATTTGTGAAATTCTCATACTTTATTGGATGGACATGAAATTTTACATGAGATAACTAGACATCCTCATCTTTTCCATGGTTTTGATCCCATTCATTTATCATATGCCATCTCTGATTTATGAATTTTCTAAGTTGATACATGTTTGGTTGACTTCATTGAGCATGTTCAAAATTGCTTTGACTTTCTGATTTTCATTGACTGCCTTCCACTTGTCCAAATGGGATGAAATTTGTCATGCTTACCATGCTATGTGTTAGGAGTGACCATGATTTATTTGGTGATTTTTGGAAATGTTTTAGTTTGCTTTTGATGCAAGTCTTGCTGTTGGCTTCTATGAGCTTCTGTTTGCCATACTTTGACCTAAGTGGTTCATGAAATGATGATAGTGATTGGTATGATTGTGAACCCAATTGAGTTTGTTTCTTGAATGTTTAAACTTGACTTTGGTTGGATATCCTTTGCTGTTTTGACTTTCTCATTCATTTTTGACCCTAGGCTTGCCCTAGTGGTCCTGCTATTCACCTTTGAGCTTGTGTTTTCAGGTTGACCATCAAATGGCCATTGAGACCGATTCTGTTGATTGAGCTTGCTTAAAAACCACTGTCTAACTTGTTTGTTTTGTAGGTGGCTTGGCTCACATGCCTTAAGCCTTGTGCCTTGCACATCCATGTGCCTCTAATTGACTGTTGGCGTCTGTTTCTGTTTGTTTTGTTTGAAGTTGCGTACTAACATCTGCTTGGCTGTTTCAGGTACTTTAGTTGCTTAGTTCCTTGTGAACTTTTTGCTTTGCTTTGCTTGTATAAGCAATTTGCATTGAGGTATGTCTCTTTTACTTCATGTAGTCTGGAAGACCTGGCCTGTTACTTGGCCAGGCAACTGTCTGAAGTCCTCCTTAAGAGGCAATGTTTGTGGATGTTTAACTTTGTCCTTGCATAGAGTCAAAGTCCTCCTAAGTGAAGAGGCAATTGGTGGAAGGTAGGGATATGCAATCTATCCCCCACTATTCAGTGTGTCATCTGCTTTGCTCACACCACTGTGTTGATGCATTGCAGATACAAACCCAAGATCTTGTACAATTGTACAGTTGAGTCAGTTTTAAATGTGTAGAAGGGTTCCCACTTTCTGAACCCACACATTCTTGTCTTAAGCTCTCCCAGGCCAGGGATAAGAGCTGTGAAGTCTTATCTTCACTCACCTTTCATCTGCTTCACCTTAGTCCCTCAATGGCAAGGTTAAGAGCACATTCACCCAGTTCCAGAGGTTTGTTTGTTGAGGTTGATATGACCCCTCGACTAAAACCTAGCCTTGTTTGAGCCCCTTGCTTGTATATAGTGTGTGCTATCTGTGCTTGTAGGATTGTTTGACTTGCTTCCTGTGCAAGTTAGGATTGTTTGACTTGCTTCCTGTGCAAGTTAGGATTAGTTTAGACTTGCTTCCTGTGCAAGTTAGGTTTTGCTTGGCTTGCTTCCTGTGCAAGTTAAGTGTGTGTGGCTTGTTTCCTGTGTGAGCCATGTTTAGGATAGGTTGGCCCTTGCGCCATTTAGTTAGAAACCTTAACTTAGGGATGATTTGCATGATAACATCTATGCTCGAGTCGTAGTCTCCCTAGTTGTGTCTCCCTCTGTTATCTGGTTAGGCTAATCCTTTATCCCTGCGTAGGGGAACTACATCGCCCTGATCTTCATACCAGATGAAGTACGTAGGCAGGAGATTGAGCTGATCTCTCCGGGCGCCCTTTTTCTTTTTGTGTGAGTTGTTTGACAGTTGCTAGGCTCGAGTGCCTGACTCCTTAGCAATTTGTTGTCTGTTTGTTTGAGTGTGTGCTTGACAGTTATAGGCTCGAGTCCCCGACTCCCTATTAACTTGTTGTGTTGTTGTGTGCTTGGAGGCCGATGTAAGTCCATCGAGTGGCATTTGGGTTCCAGTGTGCGTGTGCTTGGTTCGGATGCTGATGTAAGCCCAGTGATTGGCATTCAGGCTCCATGTTTGCCTTCTTGTGTGTGTTTTGGTTCGGATGCTGATGTAAGTCCAGTGATTGGCATTCGGGCTCCACGTTTGCCTTTGCCTGTGTTTGTTTGTGCGCGTGTCAGCCGAGCTACGAATGCTCTGATTCTTCTCTCGTCCGAGAAGATACGTATGCATAGGATGCGATATCCTAGCGAGCATGTGTCGTTTCCCCAGTCCGAACTACTTCGACTCTGATGTCTATGCCTGATAGACTAAGTAGGCCCAGGATACGATGTCCTGCCGAGTCAGTTTCAGTCAGTTTCTTTTATCTCTTTCAGCCAGTATGTGTGAGTTTGAGCAGTGTTTAGCAACCAATATTCCTTCCTTTTGTGCGTGGATCCCGTAGAGTACTACGGATGCGTAGGGGTGCTAATACCTTCCCTTCGCATAACCGACTCCCGAACCCATTCTCTTTGGTCGCGAGACCATGTTCTTTCCCAGGTTTACTCTGAGCGTTTCCTTTCCCTCTTTTGGGATAAATAACGCACGGTGGCGGCTCTGTTGTTCTTGTTTTCCCGCCGGTTTTTCGCGTGATGCGACAAGTACAACGGATGCGTAGGGGTGCTAATACCTTCCCTTCGCATAACCGACTCCCGATCCCATCTCTCTTTGGTCGCGAGACCATGTCTTTTCCAGGTTTACTTCGAGCGTTTCCTTTCCCTCTTTGGGATGAATAACGCACGGTGGCGGCTCTGTTTGTTTTGTTTTAGCCCGCCGGTTGTTTTTCGCGGATGCGACAGTTCCCAACAAGTCATCCTTGATATGTTCATACTAATCAGTGACAGATGTTCTCTCTGTCAGATCTTTATTATCTCCTTACCCAGTAACAGGTAGTAGATGGTAGATTTTTGCTCCTCCTGCGTTGAAGTTTATTTCTCCCCAGTTGAGTTAAGTGCGCATTTCCTTAGTGAAATCGCTTTTCCCTGCATGATTCAAGTATTTCAGTTTTATCCTGACTTACTTGTATCCCCTACAGATGTTGTTAGCCCCCCGGCTAAGTCTTTTCCATGTTTGCATGGAATCCCTCGAGTCCCCCAGTAGTTTTGAGTCGTAGCCTGGCCTGCGCATAACTCTTTTTTCCCCTAGAGTCTCTGTTTCCCCATTGAGTTTTCCTTACGGAATGCATTATACTTCTACGGACCTTCGGTCTCTCTGATTTCTTTTCCTTTGTGGCAATATTTCCCCATAAAGAATTTACTTTTGCAATCATATCATATGCATCATGAGGTCTCTTAGGGACCAAAATTTATTTCTATGTGTTGTTATTTAAGCCCATTCTACTGAGTGATTTTAACCTTCGCCTCCTCAGTTAGAATGTCCTTAAATAGGGGTAGTTGTAAGACCTCAATTTTGACCCTAAGATCCCTCATGCAATTTCATCATGAGCATTAGCATTGGGATCATACCTTGGCATCCTCCTTACTCCTCTTTCATTGGGTTTGTTTTGGGAGAGATCACCAAGCACTTTGTGATTGTATCATACTTGTATTTTATCATTTTACTAACCAAAAAAAAATATGCCTTTGTATTTGCCTAACTCTTTTATAGGTAGGGCATGATCTCCATTGATCTATCAAGTTAATATCTAGGGTTTGAGACCCTCCTGACAAAGAGCACAACCATGAATTGATACAAGAATGGTTATGAGCATCATATATGAGTCCCAATTATTTCTACATGTTATATTGATCAAGTTTTCTTCAAGAGTTTGAGGGTGATTTGCCTTGGAAACCCTAGTTTGACTGGGTATCTTGAGTAACTTCTCCAATAAGCTATCTCACCAATTGATCAAATTTCTCAAGGGACACTTTAAAATTCATCATCTTATGCATATATGATCCACCATGAGCTTAGAAAGTCAAGATAATTGAAGGTTAGCAAGTTGGTTGATGGTGGTTGGCCAAATGAGTTCATCTCATCAAAACTGGGTCTCCCTAGACCCTATATCCTACAATTTTCACCATATGAAAATTATTCCAAGAGAAATATTACTCTAAATGACATTATAAACAACGTTCATGTTGATACCTAGAGCAAGTTTTGCTTGGAAAATCATCTTCTATGTTGAAACATTATAGGTCATTTTGTCTAAACCCTAATTTGAAAGTCAACTTCCCAAGGTCATAACTTGCTCAATGTTTATAAAATGAAAGATTTCCAAGTTGCACAATCAAATTCAAGATGTCTACTTCAACTTTTATGTTTAGAGTGAGAGCTAATTCAACTTTTTTGAGCATGTGATATGAGGTTACATTATAGGTCAATTTTGACATATACCATTGAACAAGTAATTTTTCCAAACTTCAAAAATGCCTAACTCTATCATTTAAAATCCAAATGACATGAAATTGGTGACCATTTTGAAGGTATTTGAAAGAGATACAACTTTGATGAATACTCTTTTCTCATTTGAAGCTCACATAAAAAGTTAAGCAAGGTCGAATATTGAGATATATGACTTGCCACTTAGAAAAAATTTCAACATGTTGAAATTTCCAAACTTCCACCTCAAAATTCATCATGATACAAGCTTCAATTGGAAAAGTATTGAACATGAGAGTTGTTCCTCTTGATCTAACCTTTCCAAAAAGTCCAAGTTCATCCATTTTGGACAAGAATTGTTATGGCTGCACATGGCATGAACATGGTATCATCATTTGGCAAAGATCAAACTTCAAATCTTCACACACACTTGCCTTGCAATCCAAGTTGATTTCAGATTCTCTTACACTCATTTGTGGACCTAAATCAATGATCTCATGGGATTGTACACGCACATGCACCCATGCATCATCAATTGCCAATTTTGGAAAATGATTTGGAAGGTGCAAATATCATGAGCTACATCTGTAAATAGAGACCTCTAGCATCAGAATTAAAGAGACATTCGCGCCAACTTTGATCCTAAACCCCTAACCCTTCCATTTAAGAGGATAATCCTGAGAATTTCATCTTGAAATTGAGTTTGAATCTCACTGTTTTGAGATTTAAAACTCTAGCAATCCAAGCCTTTTTGTGCATTTCATTCTACTTCTGCAAGCATTCTGAGTGAGATCAAGCACGAGCCAAGGCAAAAACAGTTGGATCCAGACCTACATTGAAGGTATTTTCCAGAAAATTTCATCTCTTCGATTCTCTCTCAATCTTGCTCAATTCTCTTGATTCTTTGGTTGTCTGAAGTCCTACCAATGTAGGCAAGAAGATTGAGTTGCTTAGAGGTCAAATCGAAGCAACTCAGTTGACATACCTCAAAATTCAACTCCTCATATCTTTCTATATGTGGGGAGTTAGTTAAAATTGAGGTGATATTCGTGATTTACACCATTTTTCCTTTCAGATCATGTCCTTCTTTTTCATTTATGATATGGTGATGAATGGACCGGTCCGGCCAAGGTCGCCTGAGAAGACGACAAGCGCTTTGCTCCGGCAATGATGTGGCACGGTCCTGAGCCATCAGATTGGTTCAAATTGTTTTAATCAGGGACGTTGCTTGTAATGACCAAGTGTGTGGCGCGCTGACTAGCATGTACCATGGAACGTGCGTTTCTCACCACTTGATCTGCCATCTCAATTAATGAGGCAGATCAAGTGGTCCACTTTTTTTGATTTTTTGATTTTAATTTTTATTCCTTTGATTTTCATTAATTCATATTAATTTTAATATTGATCCAAAAAATATGAGAGTTTCACCGAAAATTTTCAAATATTTTCCCCTTTCATATTCTGAATTAAAATTATTTTTTGGATCATTATTAATATTTTTCATGATTTAATTGATTTTTAATTTGTTTTTAATTGTTTAAAAATACTTTTAAGTCCTTAAAAATTCTGAAATTTTTTCTCCAAGGTTCTTTGACCTTGTTTGGCCTATGATAAATCTCATGGCCATTTATTTGATATTTGGATGAGGTTTTAGGAATTTGACAAACCATATTTAATTTTAATGTATTATTTTAGTATTTTTAATTGAAATGAATGCCAAATAATTTTGTTGACCAATTGTGATGACTTGTTGGTGTTTGACTCTTGTTGTTGGGCCTTTGTCAAGGTTGATTTGACTTTGTCAAATTAATATCATTGGATTTAGGGGATTGATGGAATTTACATTCCATCTCCCAAAATGAAATGGATGATATTAATTTGGTAAAAGTCCTCCTTTGACCAATTTGAGTTTTCATCTATTCCCCTCCCTCTTCATCTCATTCCCCTTCTTTATGCATTCATCTCATTTGGCCTATGATATCTCAAAGTCCTAAAGCTAGTGGATTGAAAATTAACATGAGTATGGATGAGATTAGGCCACAACTTTTGCATATTCTTTTTGTGTGTGGTATGTGTCATGGGCATAGTTCATAATACTATGTCTCTAACATGCATTAACACCAAAATTCTATTGCCCGACCTCAAATAGTTGTGACTTCTACATAAGTCCAATTATGATTGCTTAATATAATGCTAAATTTGTGACATAAAAGGCATAGCATTCTAGTTAGTGAGATTGTAAGTCTCCCCTCTTTCATGGTATTGTGTGGAAACTTGGCCTTTTTCCCTTCCTTTGGAAGATGTCTTCGTTCAAGGATCTATGCTTGTGATAAGTGGTTTGAGTGTTCTCCAAATAATGTCTAAGAATGAAAATCAAAAACAAAACAATACTAACTTCTAACCTATTAACTACTAACTTATAATTTTAAGCCCTTTACTTTAATGTCATTTAATTCTAGCTTTTATACATTTGTCATTGTTCATATCATTCTAATTGTTTATGTTAATGCAATTTTCACTTTGTCCATTTGGACCATATTGTGTGATATATTTTGTTTGTGTATACTTTATTTGTTTATGTGGTTTTTGACCATTAATGTACATAATAACAACAAAAACCCTAAAAAAAACTTTTGTGTGGACTGTTGGCTTGATCTTGGACAAATGGACTTAGAATTTAGGCAACATTCCTATGCTAAAGGACTTGGCCAATGCCAACTTATAGAGAAACCAAATGCTTGCAATTTGAAACTTTATCTGATACGTCATTCAAGATCTCTCTAAGTTCATCTACAACATGATCATTGTGAAGATGTTATTTTGAACATGTGACTTGTGAAATTCATCTGTTACATGGGTTACCTTGAAGAAGATCATGGAATGGATAAGCTTGGATGTGGCCATATTTATTTGATGCCTTACTCTTCAAGATTGATATAATTGTGCATTTGTGTGTTGCTTGATTCTAAAAAGTCCAAGGGAATTTTGGGTTTCTATTGACATTTTTGTCTATTGGATTGCTACCCACTTGGTCAGATCTTTTCACCTCTAAACTTTTAATTTTGTACATAGGTTTAGTCTCTTCATCTTCTCCCCATTTCTTTAATTTCAAAATATCTCCCTCATTTTTCAAAACCTTTTTTGATTGAACTTATTTTATTCTAAAGGTTGACCACTTTTGCAAAGAAGATAGAAACTTTGGCTTTATGCCATTGCATTTTCAAACTTCTTTTCTAAATCAAACTTATAAATAGAATTAACTATACTTGACTTAAACTTTCAAAAAGCCAAAAAGAACTAACTCATTCAAACCATTTTTAGGCCTATGTGCCTTTCAAACTTAATTTTTTGCTAAAATCAATGCATCCATTTTGAAATTTGTATCACGAACTACGAGGTTTTGATCCCTCATTTTTATGTTGGTAAGTTGGTACAAGACCGAAGGTCTTGCCAAACACAAAAATATAATTAATGAATTCGTTTCTCACCCCCCCTATGTGTAAGCATCAATTTGTATAAAATACATATGCACACAAAAACTTAGGACACTTTGGATGCTAACACCTTCCCTCTATGTAACCAACCCCCTTACTTGTAATCTCTGACATTTTATTAGTTTTGGTTTGAAAATTTCTTACTTTTGGGTTTTGTTCATACTTTTTCCCTTTTCCCTTAGAAACAATAAAAGCGCGGCGGCGACTCTTGTTATTTAATCTCTAGCTAATCCATAACTTGATGATCATGAATTTACCGCTACAGCAGGTGACATGATTTACCATAAACCAGCTTAAATGGTGTTGTTCCTATTGGGGTTTTGTAAGTTGTCCTTTAAGCCCATAGAGCTTCATGAAGTTTTTCAAACCAATCTTTCCTAGAGGTTGCAACGGTTTTATCCAAAATTTGTTTTATTTATCTATTGGAAACTTCAACTTGCCCACTTGTTTGAGGGTGATATGGTGTTTCTACACGGTGTCGGACTCCATATTTCAGCAACAATCTTTCAAAGATTTTGTAAATGAAATGAGATCCTCCGTCGCTAATCACGAGTCTTGGCATACTGAATCTAGGGAAGATTTGATTCTTGAAAAGTTTAATTACTACTCGTGCATCGTTAGTGGGAGATGCTACTGCCTCGATCCATTTGATACGTAATCAATAACAACGAGTATGTATTTATCACCAAAAGAAGACATGAAAGGACCCATGAAATCTATAACCTAAACATCAAAGACTTCTAATTCTAAGATACCTTTTAGTGGTATCTCATCGCGTCTAGAGATATTGTCGGTGCATTGGCACCGGTCACAATTTTTAATCGTGATGTGGACATCTTTTTATAGATTAGGCCAAAAGAGGCTAGATTGTAAGATCTTCGCATAAGTCTTTGAAGTGCTTGTGTGCCCTCCATAGGATGCAGAGTGCCAGTGAGATATGATATCATTTACCTCCGATTAAAGGACACATTGACGAAAAATACCACTGACACCTCTCTTGAAAAGTAGTGGTTGATCCTAATAATAATGTTTAAGATCATGGAAATTTTTTATTCTTTTATTGGTATGCTAGTTCTGGTGGAAGCACTTTAGTGGCTAAGTAGTTGACAAAGTCAACATACCATGGCAATGTGGTATTGGTGCAAATAGATTCCACAACTTCATTAGTTCCTGTGTCATTATATATTAAAGAGCTTTCAATTTTTTTGCTTTCGATTTCTAATTGAGCTATAAGTCGATCGTAGGGGAAATCATCATTGATGGGAACTTGTTCGGGTTTTAGATCCTCAATTCTAGAAAGATGATTTGCTACTACGTTCTCGGTGCCTTTCTTATATTTGATTTCTAGATCGAATTCTTGTACGAGTAGGATCCATCTTAAAAGTCTCGGTTTAGCATCCTTCTTACTTAACAGGTACTTAACTACGGTGTGGTCGGTATAAACAATTATTTTTGCTCCTACTAAGTAGGAATAAAATATATCTAAAACGAACACAACGACTATGAGTTCTTTTCCCGTGGTGGCGTAGTTCATTTGCGCGTCATCCAGGGTTCTACTTGCATAATAAATAACATGAAGCTTTTTATCTTCTCTTTATCCTAAGACTGCGCCAACAGCGTAATCACTAACTTCACATATTATCTCAAATGGCTTACTCCAATTAGGTGGTTTCATAATGGGTGCAATAATAAGAGCATTTTTTAGATGTTCGAACGCTTTTAAGCACTTTTTTGTCGAATACTAATTCAACGTCTTTCATTAATAAACTCGTTAATGGTTTTGTTATCTTAGAGAAATCCTTAATGAATCGTCGGTAGAAACCGACGCGTCCTAAGAAATTGTGAATTTCTCTAACGGATTTCGGAGGTTGAAGATGTTCTATAATTGCGATTTTCACTTTATCCACCCTAATACCTCGATTGGATATGATCCCTCGATTGGATATGACATGCCTAAGTACAATTCCTTGTCGGACCATGAAATGACATTTTCCCTAATTTAATACAAGATTGCCCTTAACACATCTCTCAAGTACCATTTTAGGGTTAAAAGACATCCTTCAAAGCTTTGCCTATAAGCAGAGAAGTCATCCATAAATACTTCTATCATATCATCTATAAAATCAACAAAGATCGATATCATGCATCTCTTAAAGGTTGCAGGGGCATTACACTATCCAAATGGCATTCGTCGATATGGAAATGTACCATAAGGGCATGTGAAAGTAGTCTTTTCTTGGTCATCAGGATGTATAGGAATTTGAAAAAATCCTGAGTATCCGTCTAAATAGCAAAATTGAGAATGTTTAGCCAGTCGTTCAAGCATTTGATCAATGAAAGATAATGGAAAGTGATCTTTTTGAGTGACTTTATTTAGTTTTCTATAGTCTATGCATATTCTCCATCCAACTTGAGTTCTTTTTGCAACGAATTTTCCCTTCTCATTACTAACAACGGTAACACCTCCCTTCTTTGGAATGACATGTATCGGGTTGACCTAGTTACTGTCGGATATCGGGTATATGATTCCTGCTTCTAATAGATTTTGTACCTCCTTTTTTAATACATCACTCAAGATGGGATTTACTCTTCTCTTATGCTCTCTGGAGGTCTTACAATTCTCCCCTAGCATAATGTGATGCATACATATAGATGGAGTTATTTAGAGATGTTATAGCCTAGAGTTGTTGGATATTTCCTTAAGACATGGAATAATTTTTCGGTTTCTATCTGTCCTAAGTCAGCGTTCACTATAACTGGTATTTCAAGCTCGGTATCTAGGAATTTATACCTTAGATCTTTGGGTAGTGTTTTAAGTTCTAATGAAGGTTTCTCGGGGCATGGTATTGGATTTGGGGTTAGTGCTAGACATTCTCTCAGACTGTCATTTACGTATGGCTCATGCCAATTATCATCTTCGAATATATGAGGTGTTGGAATCTTTAGTACTTCAGTATACTTAAATGATTCCTTCTTCATTTCTTTCACACATTCGTCTATGACGTCTAAGAAACAACATGAGTCGTCTATAACTGGTGCTTGTAGGAATTTAGCTAAGAGAAATTCAACTTTTTTCCCCGACTTTGAATGTTAGCCTTCCTTTCTCCACATCTATGATAGCTCCGGCTATGGCTAAAAAGGGTCTTCCTAAAATAATAGGGATATGGGAATCCTCCTTTATATTCATGATCACAAAGTCGGTAGGAATATAGAATTATCATATACAAACGGGAACGTTCTCTAGCATATCTACGGGAAATTTAACGGAACGGTCAGCTAGTTGTAGAGACATCTTTGTTGGTCTTAATTCTCCCAAATTGAGTTTTTCGCGTGTGGATAAGGGCATTGAACTAACACTGGATCTTAAGTCGCATATAGCTTTGTCTATGATAAACTTTTCGATTACACATGTGTTAATTCCTTAGGATTGACATTAATTTTATAAAACAAATAATGTAATCATCTCTGTTGTTTTAATATGTTGGGTTGAAGAAGTTCAACATCTGGACCAACATGTCATGTACGATGTCACGACATCATGCCTGTGACATCGTACATGTGTAGAAAACTAAATTAATTAATTCAGTATTTATTCTGGGATTAGTAAGGATATTTGGTGAATATCCTAACTCCCATGTGGAGGTCTTGAAGACTCAATCAAAAGATATATAGGCTCAAAATATGGAGATATATATGGAGAGATTCTAGGATTGAAGACCTTGTTTGTAGCAGAATTTTTCTGCTGAAGTTGTAACAGCAAAGAACAAGTCTGCTGCGATTTCTGAAGGCCCAAATCCAGTTGGGTGATTAGGTTATAAATAGCACATTGTAACCTAGTAATTGTAAGCCTTTTAGAATGAATTTTTAGAGGTGTGTGTGAATGAAGCTGGGTGATTAGGTTATAAATAGCACATTGTAACCTGTAGGCAAGAGTGATTTTGTTCTTGAATGAAGCTGTGAAGCAAGTTCAAGGTGTGGTAATATTACATTGTATTTGTAGTGATAGGAATGGAAACTGGAGGTTTCTATCTAGGAGTTCCTAGGTATAGATTGCATTGGGTAGGGATTAAGTGAAGAGTTGTAAACGGGGGAGTTTAACTCTGAATTAATACTGCTAATAGTGGATCTTCTTCCTGGCTTGGTAGCCCCCAGATGTAGGTCATGTTGGACTGAATTGGGTTAACAATTTCCTGTGTTTGTTTTCCTTCTGCATGTGTTTATTACTGTCATAACTCAGCTGGTATTCCAATCAGCTTATCAAGATGATAACAGATCTGGTATATAGCTTTCTGTTTGAATGTCAATCAGCATGTTGTAACATTCATCAGTGACAGCGTATACTGAATAATAAGCAGGTTGATTTCAGTATTTATTTAAGTCTGTTCTTTTCAAGGATAACAGACCTGGCCGAAGGATCATTGTGAAACTGTCACACTGGATGTGTTGACAGTTGATACTGAAAGCTGACACTGAAGTAGAGACTAGTTGATCGTTTACAGTACTGCAAACTTAGCACAGTACGTTTCCAGGAACATAACAGAACCAGCATATGTTCTGGCTGTTGAACTGAATGTTGTGACATTCATTCCCAACAGCATGTGCTAAAGTGTAGGTTAATTGGTTTTTCTGTTTCAGTATTTTTCTCAGACTATTCTTCAGGGATTCAACAGCTGAGCTAAAATCCAGGAAACCAACTACCAACCTACAATTAATGAACCTAACAAATAGCCTAGTTGTTAGCAATCTAATAAGTGGTATTTAGATTAACGTGTTCATTCAGGGAATACATGTAAAAGACAAACACACTGGAACAATGTAATAGATGATGTCCAAAATCAACAGTAAGACATCCTGCTGATAACTATGTAAGAAAACAACAGAAGTGAGAACTAGGATAGATCTCTATTGAGTCCTTCTTCCTGATGCACTGAACCAGGTGTTCATCCATTCTAGGGTGAAATAGAATGAGATGTCGTGACATCTGTGAACGTGTGCATATTAGTACAGGGGTTAATAACTGTCTTGCTATATTAATTACAGGGTTAGATCAGATGTCATGACTTGGAGTAGAACATCTGAATTCTGACTAAGCCAGAATTTCAATTGGTATCAGAGCAGGCATCCTATTCTACTTCTGGATGAGATCCATGGGTGATACTTTCTGGTATATTGCAAGAAGTTATGTTGGAACCAGTGGAAGGTTCTGAAATTTCCTTGAATGGTCCCTTGAAGTAGGTGGATGGACTGTTCATGACAGGAATGATGTGTACCTGTATCTGGAGGTTGGCAATTGGCCTTTGGATGGGACATCTGTGCCAGTATTGAATCACATTCAAACTTGGTATGGACTTGGAGGCTGATCTGGTGAAAAGGGTGTTCTTAGGTTGAGTTGTATTATGATTTCCGCTGCATAATACCTGGCAAAACTCAAACTCTGATGTAGTTTTCCCTCAAGTGGATGAAAGAATGTTGAATTCAAGATTCCATCATACTCGAGTGAAGATGTCAAAGATACTTGAGTCTCATCAAGTCCACTCTTCTTGGTAAGAATCACCTGATCACTGATTCTTGTACTCTCCTGGTCAGTGGATATGAAAACCTTGAAGACTTTCAAGGATGGCCTGCTTCAAGGAGGTTAAACTGATGTTCTATGTGATGTTAGAACATGTTGTTCAACAAGTATGCAGCTACTGGTTGAAGAGCAGATGGGTTTAGGAGTCAAACAAAGGAATACCTTGGTTTGAAACCTACTCCTGACCTGGAAGAGGAGACATCTGTGTGAGCTAAGTTGACTAGGATAGGGTCAACTGTGTGTATGCTCAAGAAGGTCACTTTTAGAAGTTGGATCTCTAGAAGTGGAGCTGGTTGAAAAGTGACACTGTGCAATCCCCGCTGTGTGCCTTATCCCTGTAGATTGATCAGGGTTGGGCAGTTGGTTTATGAAGTACTATAGTGTACCAGAAGACATGTCCCCTGGATGATAGAAGTCAATAATAGGGCAACCTGACTGCTATTCCATTCAAGAGGATTGGGACCATGAATCTTGTTATTCAAACACCACGATCAGAAGTGACAGTTCTTTCAAGGAGTGAGAATATGAAGATTCAGAGGTTGGTTGAGGTAGTATGCTCTGGCAATGCATATCTACTATGAACTAGTGTTGTTGTCTTTCACTAGTACTCATGGTCAGCTGAAGTCTGATTGGCGTGATTGGAGTAAGTCTAGGTATAACTCATAGAGTTAGGTGCCACTGGTAGGGATGGTGTATGTCATGTTGAGACATATCTGTACAATGCATGGAGATTGGTGTGAAGTTTCCATGATTGTTAATTTGAGGGGGAGTTTTGGTTAACCTCCTCACATTTGGTCAGCCTAAAGTCTGGTTGGCTGTTGACTTGTGTCACATGGGTTCTGGTGGTTGTGTGACACACTTGCAAGGAAGAATTCATCTCTCTCATTCCTAAGGGTGAATTTAATCTGAGAAGATATTCAAAACCGTTGAAGTGTTTGCAAGCAGAAGATGTTGACACTAGAAGAGTATGTTCAAAGTAGTCTTATGGTGGAAGTATCTGAAAGGAATATTGGGAAAGGATTTAAAATCAATGTCAGCTTGTGCCAAGTACAAGTATTTAATTGATTATCCTTGGAGCTCAAGATATCTGATATTCTTAAAGATGTTGGAACATCTCTTCTTCAAGAACCTGTGCAGAATCACAGGAAGGATAGTACATTGGCTTATGGCCTATCTCTTTGGTGGCAGCAAAAGCATATGATCTCTGAAAAGGTTTCCTGGCAAGAAACATGTTCAGCCTTGGTATGTACAAGAAGAAGAAGACATCATAGTCTTGATGGTGGTTACTTGGATCAGCTTATTCCTGATCTAGGTAAGGAAGTGCATTGGCTAATGCACACTATGAAGTTAAGAACAAGGGGCAGCTTTCTTAACATCATGGAAACAGTCGTGCTTTAGGAAGTAGAATCCTTGGTATAGCTGAAGGGTTAGTTGCTAACTGGTCCTTCTGAAGACTCATGCACCAGAGTGTCTGATGTCTTTGGAGAAGAAGCAGGAATTCATCAAGGTGTGAGCTTGGATGACTTGACTGCAAACCTGCAGGATGGAGGTTGTTTACTCAAACTTGGTTCCACAATCAAGTCTATGAGAACATTGAACTCTTGTTCTGTGAAGGGAGGAAGTTCTTTCAAGTGACAGAAGAAGGAGCTGAATTCAACAGCTAGATGTCTAAACACAATGTTGTGACATTTGGTTTAACATCAGAGTCTTAGTTGGTGTTGACCTATGTCACATGGGTTCTGGTGGTTGTGTGACACACTTGCAAGGAAGAATTCATCTCTCTCATTCCTAAGGGTGAATTTAATCTGAGAAGATATTCAAAACCGTTGAAGTGCTTGCAAGCAGAAGATGTTGACACTAGAAGAGTATGTTCAAAGTAGTCTTATGGTGGAAGTATCTGAAAGGAATATTGGGAAAGGATTTAAAATCAATGTCAGCTTGTGCCAAGTACAAGTATTTAATTGATTATCCTTGGAGCTCAAGATATCTGATGTTCTTAAAGATGTTGGAACATCTCTTCTTCAAGAACCTGTGCAGAATCACAGGAAGGATAGTACATTGGCTTATGGTCTATCTCTTTGGTGGCAGCAAAAGCATATGATCTCTGAAAAGGTTTCCTGGCAAGAAACATGTTCAGCCTTGGTATGTACAAGAAGAAGAAGACATCATAGTCTTGATGGTGGTTACTTGGATCAGCTTATTCCTGATCTAGGTAAGGAAGTGCATTGGCTAATGCACACTATGAAGTTAAGAACAAGGGGCAGCTTTCTTAACATCATGGAAACAGTCGTGCTTTAGGAAGTAGAATCCTTGGTATAGCTGAAGGGTTAGTTGCTAACTGGTCCTTCTGAAGACTCATGCACCAGAGTGTCTGATGTCTTTGGAGAAGAAGCAGGAATTCATCAAGGTGTGAGCTTGGATGACTTGACTGCAAACCTGCAGGATGGAGGTTGTTTACTCAAACTTGGTTCCACAATCAAGTCTATGAGAACATTGAACTCTTGTTCTATGAAGGGAGGAAGTTCTTTCAAGTGACAGAAGAAGGAGCTGAATTCAACAGCTAGATGTCTAAATACAATGTTGTGACATTTGGTTTAACATCAGAGTCTTAGTTGGTGAAGTGGCACATCAACTTAAGATAGAAGGGTCTACAGAGTTGTAGATTGGGTACTTCAAAAGGATCATTCTCAGTGCAGTTCTTAGGAGTTGCTGGTTGGAGAAGATGTTACATGTTCATGTCTTAGAGACCCTAAGCTTTGTTTAACATGTAACTTGAAGTTCAAATCTCACTTGGAAGGTCAGAATATCTTTGGGAGAAGTCTGATAAACTTGGGGAGGTCAAAAAGCAGCATTTGACATTTTCATATGAGGATTCATGAAGGAGGTAATCCACCAGTGGCAGTTGGTCTACCTCAGAAGTGAGTTCGAAGAACCAAGAAAATCAACATATGACAGCTGATTATTCTTGATGAAAGTCTGAGACAAAGTACTTTTGAGCAGAAAAGTATTAAGTTGAAGACAAAAGGAGATGTTTTCTATTCATCCCTTGGAGCTTGTGGTAGGAGTTCTGAGCCGTCTATGGAAGATCATCTCTTGTAATGGGATGAAAATGTATTTGTCCCACTTTATGTCTGGGTTCTTCTTGATCAGGCTGGTGACTCAGCAATATCTGAAGACTCTCAGATGGTGTTCCTTGTGAAGGATGTCCCAGCTGATGTCAGAACATCTTGTGAAGTGGTCTTCTGTTCTGGTTAGAAGAGAGATTGACACAGAGTGTGAATGTGTTCAGCTAAGAGGGTTGAACAGAGGGTGTGCTCTTGAAGACATGAAGATGCGTCTTATGTTTTCCATTCATCAAGTGGTCTGGATTCTCTTTGAATCAGGAAGTATGTGAAGATTCTACTTTGGGGTGTTGGATATGCTCATGTGTGACCTCCAAGTTTCAAGAGGAGAGTAGGGCGTCCATGACAGGGGGAGTTCTGTCCTTGAAGCTGCAAGTAATCATCAAGCTTGTGGTCTATGTGTACTCAGATAACTAGGTATGGCACCTTGTCAGTTATCAGGATGCTGTGATGTATGTCAAGGCTGAGTGAGCAGAAGAATGTCTGACTGGATGTCATGATATTGCCCTGTTAATTCCTTCTGAATCTTAAAGTCATTAGGAATTATGAAGGTGATGTGTCTAATTCTGATAAACCAGAATAGGCCTGATGGCTACAGCTGTGTGGTACAGGGGGAGTAACCATCTGCTGAAGTGTGGGAATTTGGCTATAGCAGTGCCAAATGTCAAGTCTCTACTGGAGGTTGAAAGGGGTCTTGGGAAATGTTGAATACTGGCAGAATGCAGGAACAAGTCGCATGGAATGTTAAGACATCGCGTGCAACGCGTCTCACTGCATATATGGATTAGTCTCCATGCACTGGAACTGTTGTTTTGGAAAAGAAACAGTCAATAGCTATAAAAGGTATTCAAAGATAGTCTGAGATTTTGTTGGTGATTATCTGACTGTTTCTCAGCAAAAATTAATGAATCTTGACCAAGCATTAATTCCTACCGTTAATTCCTAAGCACGGGCTGGACTATTTAAAGGATATAATAGCCCTCTTCTTCTCACAAGAGAAACACTCCATTCCCTCAGAATCATGGGGTATGTTAAGGTTTGGGCAAGCTGCGCCTGGATCTGGTTTTGTGAGGGGTGCCTTTACAAATGTTTAGCTAAAAAGGGGGAGAGAAATACAGTCCTGGGGTTGAGAATGTACCAGAAGCAAGCTAACTGTGGTAGCAAACAGAAGTTGGAGTTGGTGTCAAGCACAAAATCCACCAACTGGGTATATCACTTGTGTCTTGTGATCTGAGTTAAGAGGACAGTTGTGTCTTGTGATCTGAGTTACATTATCTATGTACTCAGTATTACATATTCTTCCGGAAGCTCTCCGGTTGAGGGGAAAGGTTCTGGTACAACTGATCCGTGTACCTCTTCTTCCCCATGTACACCAACTTTGGTGTGTGTGGTGGTGGAGCCAATGACAGAGATGAAGAGCATTCCCAAATTGGGATGTTTTGTCCAGTGTATTGTTTATTTGTTTTAGCTAAATATTGCCAAAGGGGGAGATTGTTAATTCCTTAGGATTGGCATTAATTTTGTAAAACAAATAATGTAATCATCTCTGTTGTTTTAATATGTTGGGTTGAAGAAATTCAACATCTGGACCAACATGTCATGTACGATGTCACGACATCATGCCTGTGACATCGTACATGTGTAGAAAACTGAATTAATTAATTCAGTATTTATTCTGGGATTAGTAAGGATATTTGGTGAATATCCTAACTCCCATGTGGAGGTCTTGAAGACTCAATCAGAAGATATATAGGCTCAAAATATGGAGATATATATGGAGAGATTCTAGGATTGAAGACCTTGTTTGTAGCAGAATTTTTCTGCTGAAGTTGTAACAACAAAGAACAAGTCTGCTGCGATTTCTGAAGGCCCAAATCCAGTTGGGTGATTAGGTTATAAATAGCACATTGTAACCTAGTAATTGTAAGCCTCTTAGAATGAATTTTTAGAGGTGTGTGTGAGGTAAACCTCCCAACCTGTGGGAAGGTTACCGTGTGTTTCTCAGTGGTAAAAGCTGAGAGTATTTGTAACTCAAAGCCTGTAGGCAAGAGTGATTTTGTTCTTGAATGAAGCTGTGAAGCAAGTTCAAGGTGTGGTAACATTACATTGTATTTGTAGTGATAGGAATGGAAACTGGAGGTTTCTATCTAGGAGTTCCTAGGTATAGACTGCATTGGGTAGGGATTAAGTGAAGAGTTGTAAACGGGGGAGTTTAACTCTGAATTAATACTGCTAATAGTGGATCTTCTTCCTGGCTTGGTAGCCCCCAGATGTAGGTCATGTTGGACTGAACTGGGTTAACAATTTCCTGTGTTTGTTTTCCTTTTGCATGTGTTTATTACTGTCATAACTCAGCTGGTATTCCAATCAGCTTATCAAGATGATAACAGATCTGGTATATAGCTTTCTGTTTGAATGTCAATCAGCATGTTGTAACATTCATCAGTGACAGCGTATACTGAATAATAAGCAGGTTGATTTCAGTATTTATTTAAGTCTGTTCTTTTCAAGGATAACAGACCTGGCCGAAGGATCATTGTGAAACTGTCACACTGGATGTGTTGACAGTTGATACTGAAAGCTGACACTGAAGTAGAGACTAGTTGATCGTTTACAGTACTGCAAACTTAGCACAGTACGTTTCCAGGAACATAACAGAACCAGCATATGTTCTGGCTGTTGAACTGAATGTTGTGACATTCATTCCCAACAGCATGTGCTAAAGTGTAGGTTAATTGGTTTTTCTGTTTCAGTATTTTTCTCAGACTATTCTTCAGGGATTCAACAGCTGAGCTAAAATCCAGGAAACCAACTACCAACCTACAATTAATGAACCTAACAAATAGCCTAGTTGTTAGCAATCTAATAAGTGGTATTTAGATTAACGTGTTCATTCAGGGAATACATGTAAAAGACAAACACACTGGAACAATGTAATAGATGATGTCCAAAATCAACAGTAAGACATCCTGCTGATAATTGTGTAAGAAAACAACAGAAGTGAGAACTAGGATAGATCTCTATTGAGTCCTTCTTCCTGATGCACTGAACCAGGTGTTCATCCATTCTAGGGTGAAATAGAATGAGATGTCGTGACATCTGTGAACGTGTGCATATTAGTACAGGGGTTAATAACTGTCTTGCTGTATTAATTACAAGGTTAGATCAGATGTCATGACTTGGAGTAGAACATTTGAATTCTGACTAAGCCAGAATTTCAACATGGTATGGAAAAACTACTAGGGTCTTTCAGTTTAGGAGGCATATTGTTTTGAATGATAGTGTTGCATTTTGCAGTAAGCATAACGATTTCATCCTCCTCAAGCTTTTTCTTGTTTGATAGAATCTCTTTAAGGAATTTAGCATATGAAGGCATTTGAGTAATGGCTTATGTGAATGGTGTGGTTATGTTAAGCTGCTTCAGAAGTCCATGAATTTCTTGAATTGTCCTTCATTTTTGGATTTAACAAGTCTTTGGGGATAAGGTACATGTGGTTTGTATGGTGGTGGAGGCACATAAGGTGGTTCTTTATCTTTTTCCTCTCTGCTTTCGTCTTTCTATCCATCATTGGTTGGTTCGTTTACTCTTTCTGATCCTTTACCAGAATTTGATACATGGTCAGATTTTGAATTCTTGGGTCAACTGGTTCATTTAGTTCTATCCCACTCCAAAGTGTGATAGCGTTGTTGTACCCCAAAATTTTCCCTCCCTTTTCTCACCTATTCACCCAATCACTTGATCAGGAGATCACTTGCATACATTCTTAATTCATCCACATGCATCATTCATCATGGATTCAGAAGAAACTTAGGCTTATGAAGCTAGGGTTTGTGTGAATATCAAAGCTCAAAGGCATGATCTAACCATATCATCAGCACAAGGGATGTGAAACCCTAATGATGGTGGTGAAGGCTTGATTTCAACAAAGGTGTGACCAGGCAACCTAGGGCCTCCAAAACCCTAATTTCTCAAGGCATGATCTCATGGAGCTTCCCCATGCCTTCAACTTGGTCTCCAAAGCCCTAGTTAGGAGATGGTGAATCAGATGAACTTGGTGGCTTGACTATGCATTCATGACCCCTCAAACTTCACACATTGTCAATTTGCTTGACCTAAACTTTCTTGGAGCATTGGTCTTGGGCCAAAGTCATTGGTGCTATTCATTTGGGGGTGCATACATCTTTGATCTTGGTCCTCTGAACAACCAAACCTCTTGTGTTTCAAGCCACTTTCTAGTCATGTTATTGGTTCATGGATGTTATATCAAACCCTAACCTATTGATCTCATTTCTTGGCCTTGTTCATATACATTATCAATCAAGTTATTTTCTTTTCAAAAGTCAAACATTCAAGTCATGATTAAACCAATTTCAATCACTTTTTAAACCATTTCATGTCATTTTAAACCATTACATATGATTCTACATAAGAAAATACAAAATTTGACATTTTTGACCAATTGTTGAGTTTGGTCAACGGTTGACTTTTTTGTCAACTTTGACCAAAGTCAACCCAAACCCTAATGCCCTAAATTTCACCATAATCATCAATCCGTTGTCCATTTACAAGAAAAATGCAAACAAAAATGAATTTTGACAAATTGTTGACTTTGGTCAACAATTAACTTTTTGGTCAACTTTGACCAAAGTCAACCTAGGTCCTTGGTCACCCCTAATCACTAAATGACTAGTCCTAACTCTCATTTCATTCTCCGTGCCCATGTTGACTTTGATCTAACCATTTGAACTTGATTTTTTCACTTTGATGCCAACATGCTTGGTCATGCCTAAAACACTTGGATTTCTTGCTTTGACAACTAACTTTCACCTTGCTGCACAAGCCCTGCATTCACCACAAACAAGACGCCACAATGACATGATCATGTACTACACTTACAGTGGTTAATTGGACAAGACAACTCATTTGGATTTGGAATTGAATTCACCTTAGCAAGTATCCTGCAATCGTGGTCCTGTAGCAGCCATGACCCTGTCATCACCCTATAGATTCATGCCAATCATGGCCAAAACAGTAGACATACATCATCAAAACCTTGGTTCTGTAGAACACCATATTAGGACTGCAGTGATCCAAATAAGACCACACCAGGGCAGTGGATTTGCAAGGTAGGACATCCATTACATTGGCCTGCAAAATTAACACATTACCATGGGGTCTTGAGCAGAAACATGCCAAGGATGCATATGCTACTAACCACATGGAATTTGGCTTTGACCAACTCAACTGGTATTAATCCTGCTAGCATCATCCCATCCCCCATTTGAAACACATATTGCCAACTCAATGCTAGCATGCCAGCCTAACCAAGTCCAACTTGACCTGCTATAATACAAAGCTGCAACAAACACCACAAACCTTGGCCTAAGTCAATGCAACAACCAATATCATGTACACACATACCTCAATGGACAACGTTGCTGAATTAAAAGCCTCATTATGTGTCAGGTTCTTGCCAAATGGAGTACTCCACAACCACCTCCAAACCCTGGATATTTCCAGCTTAACCCGGCCTTACCTTTATCACATGAGGAAAGTCAAATCACAACTGGAACTAGCTGTGCACAACATATATTGATGTAACATGACCATCATAAGAACCAGCAGTTGACAAATCCCTTGATCCTGCAGCAAGACCAGTTTAATACCATGGTTTAACCTTGCCAACAAAACCAATGCAAGGCATATCATGAACCAAGGCAATGCCTTCTACAGCATCACCAACAACCATGTCCTACAACATACAACAACATCCCAAGCAACAATACAGTCCAATACAACAACCTACAGCTCATGTGCATTCTAACCAACCCAACAACCTTATCATAACCTGCAAGGAACCTTCAGAATCAGTTACACTCTTGGCCTCATGTTCCTAACAAATGCATAACTGAATCTAAAAAGATCCCATATCCACTAACCCCTAACAAAACTGAAGATTACAAGTGAAGTAAAACTTACCACAGGTTCAGTAGGTCATCAGCCTAGGTCCACTTGGTTTCAATCCAAACACCACCTGCAATGACCAGTTGTGAGCATTCCCTTGGTACTCCCTGCTCCCATGATTGCCTTGCATCAATGATACCATAACAACTTAATAGATGAGAAAAACACACAACACACAAACATTCACATGCCAACTCAAACCTGTTGTAAGCTTCAGGCCAGACTTGCAAGCCAAACCATGACCAAACTGTATAATGGAAGTTTGACACCTTATGCCAATGACACAATGACATCTGACACTGATCCTGCATCCATACACCATGAACCACCCAGGTGATCCACCACTCTCAAAGTTAGACTTGCAGCAGTTGGTCAAGAGCAATGACCAAGGACTTGAAATGTTTCAGTAAGACCAATCAATTTGCTGCAAGCACTACCTGCCCAAGTCAGAATGTGACTTCATGTTGCATCCTCGGGATCTCCTACTGGTATTCCAACGGATGGCCACTGCAAAACTTGCTGCACTTATGGTTCATCACTATCAAACCTGACCAAAAACATCATTCAAGCAGTTTTGCAACCACAGGACCATGAGATTTCCCTACAACACACTCAAAACTGTCGCATCCGCGAAAAACAACCGGCGGGCTAAAACAAAACAACACAGAGCCGCCACCGTGCGTTATTTATCCCAAAAAAGGGAAAGGAAACGCTCGAAGTAAACCTGGAAAAGACATGGTCTCGCGACCAAAGAGAATGGGATCGGGAGTCGGTTATGCGAAGGGAAGGTATTAGCACCCCTACGCATCCGTCGTACTCGACGGGATCCACGCTCAGACAGATAGGAAAAGGTTGCTAAAACAAACATCACACACACATACACTGAAAACAACACAGGTGGGAGAAGAGGGGAGAGGGCTCGCTAGGATATCGCATCCTATGCCTACGTATCTCATATGGAATGAGAATCAGAGCTACCGTAGTTTGGCTCACGCAGGCCGAAACAAAACACACGCAAACAAGCAAACATGGAAACCGAATGCCAATCGCTGGACTTACATCAGACTCCGAACCAACAAACCCACACTGGAAACCAAATGCCAATTGCTGGACTTATATCGGACTCCAAGCACACAACAAACATCGATAGGATACGGACAGCCAATCGCTGGTCTTACATCCATATCCTAACACACAAGAAGGAAATCAAACAAACAGGTTACTAAGGAGTCTGGCACTCGAGCCTAGTAACTGTCAAGCAAACACACACAAAAAGAAAAAGGGTGCCCGAAGAGATCTCGTACGACCTCCTGCCTACGTACCTCATCTGGTATGAGGATCAGGGCAACGTAGTTCCCCTGAACAGGGGAGAAACTTTCTCCTAACCAGAGACTGGGAAATGACCAACTAGAAGGGAGACTGACTCGAGCCTAATAGTTATCATGTATTCCACAATGGTCCTAGGTTGAGTTTTCTATCTACTTGCACAGGCTGCAAGCTAATCCTAAACAGGCAAAGCAAAGCATGCAAGCATAATCAAAACAAAGCACACATTCACAATTAGCACGCACTATATACAGACAAAGTGGGCTCACACAAGGGTTAGGCTGCAAAAGCAAGCCAACTGTATCAGGTGATGTTAGCTCTTAACCCTAACATTGAGAGTTAGGGTGAAACAGATGAAATAGGAAGTGAGGGGTGTGCCTCACAGCTCTTATCCCTGGCCAGGGAGAGCTTTAGACAAAGGAAGTGTGGGTTCAGGAAGTGGGAACCCTTCTACACTTATGACTGACTCAACATGGATCTTGGGTTAATATCCACAATGCATCAACACCAGTTGTGTGAGCAAAGGGACGACTCGACTGAATAGCAGGAGATGGATTGCACATCTCTTGTATCTGCCAATTGCCTTATTCAAGGTCTTTTCCTGCTTGGCACAAAGATAAACAAGCACAAGCATTGCCTCTTAAGGAGGACTTCAGACAGGTGCCTGGCCAAATAACAGGCCAGGTCTTCCAGACTACATGGAGTTAGTGGGTTATACCTCAATTGGTTTACACAACCAAGCAACAGCACAAGCAAGTTCACAATGAACTATAGCAACTAATGTACCTGAAAACAATCCAATTCAGTCAGTACCCAGCTCAAACAGTCAAATAGACAAGCTAATGGTCAACAGTTAACTGTACACAAGCAATGCATCAAGCAAAGCACAAGCCAATGCTCAACACAAATGACTTTGAAGCCACCTACAAAACAAACTTAATGTTAATCAACATCAATCAAAACAAGCAACTCAAGCCAAGTGAATTAATTCCTCCATGCCATATGCTTTTTGTCCTGAAAAACACAACTCAAACATGAGCACTAACCACTAGGACATGGCCTAGGGTCAAAATGGGAGCAATAAACCAAAACAGAACATGAAAATTATCAAAAACCAAGATCAATCAAATGAGAATCAAATCCAAGTGGTCTCATATTCCTATCATCAACCAATATCATTTCATAAAGCATTTAGTGCAAAGCATGCAATTTAGAACCTCATAGGACCAAACAGAAAGATCCAATTCAAATCAACTCACAAACATTTCAATAACTCCCCAAAAATTTCATGGTCAAACAGCATTCATAACATGATCTACACACCAAATTTCAAGCCATTTGGACAATTGGAAGCAAGTCAAATAAAATCCATAAGTCAAGGTATGCATATACAAGTCCATACAAAGCACCAAATCATGCATCAACTTCAAGCAAGCATAAAACAGAGTAGGAACATGATAAATGCACCAAACCAAAGCCATGGCAAACTTCAAGGTGTCTAGAATCACTCCACAAAATTTCAAGTCCATCCAATACATATCAAGAATTTCATAAATCATTTAAGATCATGACTCACAAAAGGTCCACAATTGGTCAAACAGAAAGGAAATTCTCAAACAAATAGGAAATGCACTCAAAAAATCCACAAAAATTCATGAGCAAACTTAACATCCAGAAGAGTCAACATGCAAAAATTCAGCTCATTTCAAGTTCATATGGCATGCCAAATAAAATCAGAAAGTCAAGCAAGAAATGGTGTGACACAAATTGTCACACCTAGATTCAACAGCTCATATCTCACAAACCAGGAAAGCAAAAATCACAAACTCTATACCAAAATGTTCATTGAGATGTCTAGATGACACATGCAAAATTTCAAGAATTTTGGATCAAGCATCATCATTTCATGATCAAAATATCAAGCAAGGTGCAAGCAAACACATGTATGAACAAACCCTAGGCCATGCAAAAATCCACACGTGCACAATTTTAATAAAAATCACCATAAAATAGTAGACATGGCAAGGATCATGGTGGAAAAAATCTCATATTAATTGGGTTAATATTTTGTGAGATATGAATTTTCTAATGTGGAGAAAAATTAAAAAATGATGAATGGAGACATGTGAACATGATAAGCATAATTGAATAAAGGCCAAAACCAAAATATGAGAACTGCTGGAGCGGAGGATCAAACTCCGCTCGAATTCAAATCCAGCGCGCGCCACATGAAGCGTTGTGTTTCACTAATACAGGTGGCGCGGCGTAATTGGTTGTATGGGAGACAAACACAAAAACCATGCAGAAACAGGCCAGGCACGGATCAAAGCAAATCTGGAAACGATTTTTCACACATTCATCCATGTTCTTCATACATTCATAGCTCAAGAACAATTGTTCACCAAAATTAACAAGATCTATATCACTAGAATCCTCTCTCAACGTACATCAACAATCTCAAACTTATTTATCCTAATTCCTCCTAAATCAAGAGATTCGAAGGGAAACATTTCTATGCATCAAACTTAAGATCCACATAACTTGTTCAATACTTGATGAAAATCAATGAAACAAATTGCAGTGTGACCTACATTCCAAGATCTATCAAAAACACATATCAATTTCAAGAATCATCATGCTCGAAAACTGACCTTGATTGGATGGCAGAGTTGAAACACGTGGATTCTGGCTATGGCACAGTGAAACAGATGCTCAATGATGATAAGGAAGATGAATGAATGAGGAAGAACAACTCAGTTGTGCTTAATCTTGATGAAAACTCAAATTGCCATGGATGAGTTCACTTGCAACAGTTCACGATTTGGCTTGAAAATGATGAGATCTTGCTTCAATTAGCTTCCACTATGCTCATGGATGAAGGATTGATGAAGATCTTGGCACAGTTTGTGAAGAAATTTGGAGAAAAGTTGAGAGAAGAAGTGAAGAGTTTTTTGGATCTAGATCTCAAATTCAGAATTCTGTTATGATTAGCAATGAAACAGTTATGATTTAGCTTTTATAGGTGATGTTAAACATATTGCTAATCATGATTAGTGTAATTGCAAAGGTTTAAGTGAAAATCAAGTTTTATGCTAAATGGCAAATTGGCCAATTCACCCTCACTTGTGAAAATCAATGTAACAGTGAAATTTTCTGGTTTGGACCAATTGCAAATGATGTTTAGAGGCCAAGGCAATTGGAAAAACATGAAAACAATGCATATTTCTCAAATTCACTTTTTCCCTCCACTTTTCAAATTAAGTTCACATGAAAAATGCACTTTTTGTGTGATGAGTTTTAATGAAATGTGATGCATGAATTGAATAGAGGAGATCAAAAGAAATTTGCTCCAAAAAGTCCCACTCCATTTGGCCATTTGGTGTGAAAGTTATCCAACTTTGAAATTCAACTTTTCTTGACAATGATTTGATCATAACTTGCCAACCACAAATGAGAAATTCATGTTCTTGGACTTTTTGGAAAGGTGAGAGCAAGATCTACAACTTTCATGTTGGACAAAATTTCATTTGAAGCATTTTTGGACATGTAATTTTAAGGAGAAAACCTTTCCATTTTTGGCAATTTTGAATTACAAGTCACTTTCTATTTTTGGAAAGTTTTCATCTGACTTTATTTTCTTCATTGTTGATCTTTGAAATGTCAAATGAAACTTGTTTGGACATGAATGAAGTGTCTCTAACCCTTTCCCACCTCCAAATCCATCAGTTGACCTTTGGGTGACTTTTGTTGACTGATAGATGAATTGGCTATGCACTGATGAACTTGAGCCTCAATCTCCTGATGAAATGGCTCAAACATGAAACCCTAGCTTCCATAAGCTCAATGAAACCATATAATGATCTCTCATCTCAATGAAGACCTCATCTCCTTGACAAGCCCTGATTGGCACAATTCAGATGATTAGGGTTGACCAAAGGTCAAAACCCTAATCCCAAGGCATCTGGTCAAGCATAACAAATCTCTTGGTGATGACAAAACCATGATGATGATGTACCATTTCAACCAAGATAAAGCTCAACCCCCTTGAGGAATCAAGAAACCCTAATTTGAAGCACAAACCCTCAGATGGTTAGTGATCCATTCATACAACCCTCAGCTTGCATCTTAACCTCTTTGTCTTCTGATCAAGACCTAGGAGGATGACTTGCTCAATGTAGCCATATGATATGCAATATGCAATGACTAATGACCTAAAAATGAAATGCAATATGCTAAGCTAGTCCCAAGAGAGGAGGGAAAATTTTGAGGTGTTACAGCTGCCCCTATTCAATCCATTGTGAACCTGTCGATATGAATAGCCTCGGCTTTCAGATGATCAGGGTGAAGAGTGATTGAATACCAAGAACAGACGAACAATTTGCACTCTGATGGGAAATAATTAACAATGCTTGTCAGAATCGGCAAAGAAACAATCTTGAAAGAAGAATCCGTCTGGTACGGAGAAAGTCGGCCTGAATACCGAAACAGAATGTCGACCTGGATACCAAAATAAATGGTAACGCAGGGATAACCATGGCCTGAACACCACCTATCCGCTGGGGATTATTATCTCTTTTTTGTTTTCTTGAACCCCGAAATTTTCCTTCGCGCAAATGATCCTGGATCACTGCATTTGAACCCCGACATCTTGTTTGCCAAAATAATGAACCCCATTCTCCATTTTGAACCCCAGTCGCCTGACGATAACTTGTGATCGCCATTGTGAACCCCGTTCTCCAGAAAACACCCCGTGTCTCCTTTTCTCCATTTGAACCCCGCTCTCCAGAAAATGCCTCAACATTTCCCTTTCTCCATTTGAACCCCGCTCTCCAATTTCTTGTGATAATTCCGCTGGCAACGTCGGAAATAACACCAAACACCACTCTGAGGGCGACATATCAGAGGGTACACCTTCACAAAAGGAAGGTAACATGTTCATCTCTTCCTCAGAAGACACCCATAACGACCTCTGTTGGCCTCAGCCAAAGTCTAAGGTGACACATGAACAGAAGATAATCCTGAGGACCTCATCCCGGATATAATCTTCAGCTCCAATCTCTATTTGAACCCCGCTCTCCAGAAAATGCCTCAATATTTCCCTTTCTCCATTTGAACCCCGATCTCCAGAAAATGCCTCAACATTTCCCTTTTCTCCAATTGAACCCCGATTTTCGCGCTGATCGCGTAACGTCCTTTGATTTTATTTCCATCTCCGCCCGACGGAAAAATTTCCTCCAGTATCGCACTATTGGGGAACATTGCTAACCTGACGTCATGATGCTAAACTCCTCAGAGTAACATCTTCCAATTTCTGTCTCGCACGACAGAAATCTCCTCCAGTATCGCACTACTGGGGAATATTGTTGACCTGACACCACGATGCTAGACTCCTCAGAGTAACATCTTCACCATCCGGTGAAACCAAACCTCATGCGGTAACCACGGCTCGAGACTGATACTTGCAATGCTGATGATTTTCCAACTAGTGAAACCACCCCTCAAACGGTAACCACGACTTGAGTAGCATCTCCACCCACTGGCACAACCATATCTCAAACGGTAACCACGGCTTGAGACTAGCCTATGCTTGCAATAATGCATGACTTTTTTCAGCGTAATGCTCCATAATCATGGAAATGCTACGCGATTTATTATGTAATATGCTATGCTTATCTACATGATGAATGTATAAAAAGCATCCCCCTCAAGGGACTCTTCTGGGGAGCTCGAGACACTCTGTTGAGGCACTCGCCAACACTCCAATCTCCACCCTGCCGGGGAACAACACTGCTGCTGGAGATAAGCAACCCTTGCTGGGGAAACCTCCTCTGTGCCCGATCCGCTTGGGGAATTGCTGGGGAAGAATCTACCAACGCACTCTGTGGGGATAACAACAGTCTCTGACTTGCTGGGGATACAACAATCCCGACTCTGCTTGAGAAACCACCAACCACAAATACTTCCGCTGGGAAATAGCAACCTTCAGACCTGGCGACTGGGGAAGCATCGATCTGGAACCTGTTGGGGATAACCATCCGGACCCTGCTAGGGAAGCCACAGACCTTGAATCTGCTGGGGAATTAGTCCTCACAACTCTGCTTGGGGAGATGAGGAAATTCCGGTACCAAACACCCGCCGATTCGCCGAACCTTGGTATCCAATATCCAACTCCAATATCAGCTTTCCAATTTTGAGAACTCCCAGACTCGTCTGGACTTTTCTGATTCATCACCTTGTATTCCCGACCGCTTCGTACTTGACGGAGAGCGGACTCCTGGGATCTATACAGACTTTTCAATCTTCAGACTTTGAAGAGTCTTCTTGATTAATTCCAAGGGTCGTCGTACGTCTCGTCGTCGTCTTTTCACCATTCTTCTATTCATTCGTCCCTGATTGGACTCCATGGGGACTGTTTTGTCAAAAGCTTCCGCATCACAACCTGCAAGTGAGTGAAAAACATCTAACAGCACCTGCAAAAGAGATCGTTAGATAAAACCGTGCCCCAGGCGTGTCAAGATTTCAACACTTGGGTCACTCAACTTTCCGAATAAGATTTCAAGTTTTCAATCTTATAAACATGCATTGGAAGGGACCTGTATGTCTTAAAATGCAAGATTCTTTATCAAAAGAATCAGATGTTTTTGCAATCAAAGCGGTAATGAAAAACAAAACAAAATTATTTGACTGAATATGCATTTTTTTGATTGAAAAAGTGTGGCTCAAATTGAGCAATACAAAGGAAGCAATTCCTGAAAAGAGGTAATTGCGCTCAAAAGGAAAATCTATCCTAATGGCAATGTGAAACCCGTGATCTCATCGAGTTCCAACTCGGTTACACCCCCTATGTCTTCAGACTTCCCGTGCTTTCTGCCTTCTGAACAAGACGCTTCCGACCGATCCCTACCGGGGATTATCCATGATGCCTTAACCAAAGCGCAAACGATCATGCCAGACGCAGTTGTTCGTTTCAACCCCTCTTTTGCCTGGACCGCCCTTTCGGGTTTTCAGCCCACCGGGATACCCTTTTTTGCCCAAGTCGCCTTTTCAGGTTTTCGACTTGCCGGGTGTACAATTTTTCATTTTATCCCTAATTTTTGCCCGAACCTTTCTTTCTGTTTTTTTTGGTTCGCCGGGATGCCCATTTTTGCCTGGACTATTTTATTCTTTTCGTCCAGCGGGTCTCTTTATACGAAGTATTTTTTAACTGCGTCCGCATTCACATGGGATGGAAAATCTTCTCCATCCATGGTCGTTAACAACAAGGCTCCGCCAGAGAAAACCTTCTTGACCACGAATGGACCTTCATAATTGGGTGTCCATTTGCCCCTTCGATCGTTTTGAGGAGGAAGGATCCTTTTCAGCACCATATCACCTACATGATATACCCGAGGTCGTACCTTTCGGTCAAAAGCACGTTTCATCCTCTGTTGGTACAACTGCCCATGACAGATAGCCGCCAGCCTCTTTTCCTCAATCAGGCTCATCTCTTCGTACCGGGTTCTTACCCATTCCGCCTCTTACAACTTCACGTCCATCAGGACTCTCAAAGAGGGAATTTGAACCTCAACCGATAGCACCGCTTCCATTCCATATACCAATGAGAAAGGCGTTGCCCCAGTAGATGTACGCACTGACGTTCGATACCCATGCAATGCAAACGGTAACATCTCATGCCAGTCTTTGTAAGTCACAACCATTTTCTGCACAATCTTCTTAATATTCTTATTGGCTGTCTCAACCGCCCCATTCATCTTCGGACGATAGGGAGAAGAATTGTGATGTTCAATCTTGAATTCCCGGCACAGTTCTGCCATCATCTTATTGTTCAAATTAGAACAATTATCAGTAATGATCCTCTCGGGAACCCCATACCTGCAAATGATGTCTCTCTTTAGAAATCTGGCAACGACCTGCTTTGTCACGTTCATATATGAGGCTGCTTCCACCCACTTGGTGAAGTAATCAATAGCCACTAATATGAACCGATGCGCATTCGAAGCCGTAGGCTCAATCTTCCCAATCATATCAATGCCCCACATAGCGAACGGCCATGGGGACGACATCAAACTCAATGGATTTGGAGGCACGTGCACCTTATCAGCATAAATCTGGCATTTATGACACTTCCGCACGAAATTGAAACATTGGGCCTCCATTGTCATCCAATAATAACCTGCCCTCAACAGCTTTTTCACCATCGCATTCCCACTGGCATGGGTACCGAACGATCCTTCATGAACCTCTTTCATCAATTGGCTTGCTTCTTTGTCATCAACGCATCTGAGCAAGACCCAATCAAAATTCCTTTTGTACAAAACCCCATCCTTATTCAGGTTGAACACCATGGCCAACCTCCGTAGAGTCTTTCGGTCCTTCTTAGATGCTCCCTCAGGATACTCTTGAGTTTCTAGATAGCGCTTGATATCATAATACCACGGCTTCTCATCATTAGGTGCTGTGTCAACAGCAAACACATAAGCTGGTCTATCCAGACGACCTACCTCAACGCTGGGGAACTGATTCCACCACTGTACCTTAATCAAGGCAGTCAGAGTAGCCAGAGCATCTGCCAAAGGATTCTCTTCTCTAGGCACATGATGCATCTTCACCTTGGTGAAAAACGTCAACAATCTCCTCGTATAATCCCGGTATGGAACTAAATGAGATTGATGCGTATACCATTTTCCGTTAACCTGATTTACAACCAGAGCTGAATCTCCATATATAACAAGGTTTTTGATCCTCAAATCAATCGCCTCTTCAATCCCCAAAATACAAGCTTCGTATTCAGCCATGTTGTTGGTGCACTCAAATGTTAGCCGGGCAGCAAAAGGAATGTGGGACCCTTTCGGCGTAACCAAAACAGCACCAACACCGCTTCCATTCACGTTAACGGCCCCATCAAACATCAGAATCCATTCGGATTCAGGGTCAGGCCCCTCCTCCGGGATAGGTTCCTCGCAACCTTTCGATTTGAGAAACATGATGTCCTCATCAGGGAATTCAAACTTCATCGGTTGATAATCCTCAATAGGTTGCTGGGCGAGGTAATCAGACAATACACTTCCCTTGATCGCCTTCTGAGAGGTATATTGTATATCATATTCGGTCAAAATCATTTGCCACCTCGCAACCTGTAACACCCTTCTAAAATACCCCAAATATTTAATTAAAAATAGCAATATATCAATCAGAGTAATTATGCAATTAAGGGTGTCACACAATCGTTTCACACCATTCACCATAATAACTGTCATGCTCTTTTATTAACTCAAAACATAAAGCATTTGCACAATACGCAGCGGATAGAAATCAAATCAATCATGCAAAACATGTAACGCATTACATGTAAAATTATTCAACAAGGTAAAACATCCCGTCCCGATGTTACATCTATCAGAGCATGACCCACTAAGGAGATTACACTAGACTCCAAGCATTAGCTTCTACTCAATCACTGCTCGTTACCTGAAAAATAGTTGTAAGGGTGAGTTCCTCAATCGATATAATAAGCATTATAAAATATCATGTAATGCTAAGTAAATAACACATTAATCACCCTAACCATATCACACATTCGGTAACGGCAACCTCCACTCAAACATCATAATCATGCTCAACATAAACATCAAAACACACGTATAATATTGGAACACATCCATTCATATTATACACAAGACATACATTATGCAATGAGACTCCATGCATGCGGTACCGACTATTCGTGAACATATAGTTCACCTCACCGATCAAATCCAGATACGGCTACCAAGCCCACTAGTCCCACTCATTTGAGACCTAGTGACTCACTCACTAATTCCTCACCACGGAAATTAGCTACCACCAACTCACTAATTCCTCACTATGGGAATTAGCTACCACCATACAGACTACAATATGCATACTAAATCACCTAGCAATGCAAAATCATCAACAATAATCCACAATGATTTACTCACTAATTCCTCACCATGGGAATTAGCTACCACCATAAAGGCCACAATATGCATGCTAATTCACCTAGCAATGCAACATCATTAACAACAATCCACAATGGACATATGCTCACACTCTAAGCCATAAAACAGTCCATTCACCAACACATGCATAATATATACATTCACAACATTATGCATATTTTCACACATCATCAGCACATGTATCAAACGTCATATCATGTCAAATAATTAATCACAGTATTAGCACACTCCACTAATACCTATACTGCTCAAAACAGCGGGAATTAATCCCTATTACATCATACGCCAATATAGGCCAAACACCAATTATGCACACATTATTCAAATATTAATTTTTCCAATTTCCAACAGTGTTAACCGGTTAACGCCCTGGGTTAACCGGTTAACGCCACACAGAACACGCTTTCTGGCAAAACTCAACAGTGTTAACCGGTTAACGCCCTGGGTTAACCGGTTAACGCAGACAAAACAACAATATTTTCACAACTCACAACAGTGTTAACCGGTTAACGCCCTGGGTTAACCGGTTAACGCAAGCAAAACAGCAATACTTCACAATTCCTAACAGTGTTAACCGGTTAACACCCTGGGTTAACCGGTTAACGCAAGACAGAAAGCTGTTCCTGCGCTAACACGAAGCAGAATGCAGAATTCTTCGCATTTTCCGCCGTTGGAGGACTTCCGGACCTCCGATTCCGATTCCGTAAAAAGCTATACGTTCGGGAAATCACAACTCACACAAATACAGATTCAATTACAGCTTTAACACAACTTATCCAACACAATTTCTCAGCATTCAATATCCCAATTAGGGTCAATTCAACGGTTTATCACTACCCATTACATGTTAATCCATAATACCCATTAAACGACGATAAACCCCCCTTACCTGAGTTAATCCGGCAATCCTTTAGCCTCAAGCTCTTCTCTTCTCCAACCTTCTTCCTCTTGCTCTGCCTCTTTGCCCTTTTCCTCTTTTTGAGCCGCTTCTCTGTTTTCACGTGAAAACTCTTTTTACCAAAAAATGGAACTCTTTTTCCTTATTTCCAACTTATATATTTTCCAATAATTATTATTCCAATAATAATAATAATAATAATCCAATAATTCCAATTATTTAATTAAATTAATAAATATAATATTAACTTAAATTAAATAATTATCTTATTTTTATCGGGGTGTTACACAACCCGTCCGGTCAATGCTGGCTTTTCAAAAATGTACTTGATTGGATCCATCTTGGAAATTAATAAAATGGTATGAACCAGCATATACTGCCTCAGTCGGCGAGCAGCCCAGACCAAAGCACAACAAGTTTTCTCGAGCAGTGAATATCTTGTTTCACAGTCGGTAAACTTTTTGCTAAGGTAGTATATGGCATGCTCTTTTCGACCAGACTCGTCATGCTGCCCCAATACACACCCCATAGACCCCTCGAGGACTGTCAGGTACAGAATTAACGGTCGTCCCTCCACAGGAGGCATCAGAATCGGAGGCTCCTGCAAATACTCTTTTATCTTTTCAAATGCCGCTTGGCAATCATTATTCCACCTGACCGTTTGATCTTTTCTTAACAATTTGAATACAGGTTCGCACGTGGCTGTTAGATGAGATATGAACCGTGAAATGTAGTTCAATCTACCTAAGAAACCACAAACCTCTTTCTCTGTTCTCGGTTCAGGCATTTCTCTTATTGCTTTTACTTTAGCAGGATCAACCTCGATTCCTTTTTCACTTACAATGAACCCCAGCAATTTACCGGACCGCACTCCGAAAGTGCACTTATTCAGATTCAACCTCAGTCTGAACTGTCTCAGTCGGTCGAACAACTTGGCCAGATCTACCAAATGCCCCTCTTCTGTCTGGGACTTTGCTATCATGTCATCAACATAGCATTCGATTTCATGATGAATCATATCATGAAACAAAGTCACCATGGCTCTCTGATAAGTAGCACCGGCGTTCTTGAGACCGAATGGCATCACCTTATAACAAAAAGTGCCCCACGGTGTGATGAACGTTGTTTTCTCCATATCATCTGGCGATATTTTGATTTGATTATAGCTAGAAAATCCATCCATGAAGGAAAACACCGAGAATTGAGCTGTATTATCTACCAACACATCAATGAGAGTTAGTGGGAAATCATCCTTCGGACTAGCTCTGTTCAGATCCTGGTAGTCCACACATATTTTCACCTTCCCATCTTTCTTCGGCACTGGTACGATGTTCGCGACCCATGGCGGATAATTAGTGACAGCAAGGAAACCAGCATCCCACTGCTTCTGCACTTCCTCTTTAATTTTCATTGCCATCTCAGGTCGAGGTCCGCGCAACTTCTGCTTCACTGGAGGACAATCTGCTCTCAACGGTAGCTTGTGCACAACAATATCGGTATCCAACCCCGGTATATCTTGATAAGACCAGGCAAAGATGTCGACATACTCTTTCAACAATGCCACCATCCTGCTCTTGACACTTTCCTCCAAAGCAGCCCCGATTTTCACTTCTTTCTTGACCTCGTCAGTTCCCAGATTCACAACATCAATTTGCTCTTCATGCGGCTGAATCACTTTCTCCTCTTGTTTCAACAACCTGGCTAATTCCCCTGGCAGTTCACAATCCTCTTCGCCTTCTTCTTCGGCATGATAGATCGGATTGTCGAAGTCATACGAGGGTGTAACAGGATTGTTATCAATGAGATCCGGAGAAAAATCGCATCTGCATGAATGTGGATTCATGCATTGCTTTAGAACCGGAGTGAGACAAATTGAAAAGAAAAATGAAAACATTGCCATTTTTATTTTGTTTTTATTTTTAAACTGCAAAAATAAATGAAAAACAGGGAACGTCGCTTTTAATTGAAAAAACATCCTTTTATTGATGATGCAAGAAATTTGCAAAATTTAGACATGAGGTGGCCCTTACAATGAACCATTACGTGTCGGGCAACACGTATGGCTTTCATGCAAATAAAATTGAAAACAGAAATTATTACTCTTCGAGCAGAGTGACCGTGATGATCTTTTCAGCCTTCCAGTTCTGGATTCCCATCCCTGGTGCGCACGGCTTTATCCATCGGTCCATTTCACAGTCACTATCAGTTTCGTCACCCACCATGCAGATGTGATCCGGGTCCAGCATTCCGGCACTAGTGAATGTGACTGGCGTACGGCGTCCTCTGCCTTGTCCTGAGCCTCGGTCCGGCTGATACCCCATTCCGAAGCGGTCTTTCTTGGCGGAGATATCCATCATCCTACCCCAACCAGGAGCCTCTACATTCTTCACCACCTCGGCGGCCTGTTTGTACGAAGATATGGACGGCTTCTCTTCTTCTTTTGCAAAAAGAGCATTCTCCACCTTGACGGTTTCGAATGCTTGACTTGGCGTCTCCCATATTTCGCCGTCCATTTCAACGTATTTGAAGGATGAAAGGTGGCTGACGAAGATGTCCTCTTCTCCACACACGGTGACGACTTGCCCCTCCCATATATACTTCAATTTTTGATGCAAAGTCGACGTCATTGCCCCAGCAGCATGGATCCATGGGCGACCCAACAGGCAACTGTATGCCGGCTGAATATCCATGACGTAGAAAGTCGACTTGAACACCTCAGGGCCTATCTTCACTGGAAGCTCTACTTCTCCAAATACAGCCCGCTTCGACCCATCAAAAGCCCGCACTATCAAATCTGTAGGCGTCAGGATCAACCTTTCACAATTCAGCTTCGCCAAGGCTTTCTTTGGCAACACATTCAAAGAGGAGCCGGTATCAACCAGCACATGCGAAAGCACGGCCCCTTTACATTCCATTGCAATGTGTAATGCCCGGTTGTGATTCCTCCCATCTACAGTCAGATCCATGTCGGTAAAACCCAGCCCATGGCTGGCATGCACATTAGACACTACCGTCTCCAACTGATTGATTGTTATCTCTTGAGGAACATAGGCTTTCTTCAAAATCTTCATCAAAGCCTCTCTGTGCCCCTCAGAGCTCAACAGCAATGATAGAATTGAGATTTTGGAAGGAGTCTGCTGCAGATGGTCCACAAGCTTGTACTCAGACTTCTTGATGATTCTAAGAAATTCTTCTGCTTCATCATCAAGTTTTTCCTCCGACCCAACAGGCGCCGGTGTCACCACGGGCGTACCATCATTTACCACTGCTTGTTTTCCTTTTGCCCTGGCTAAAGCCTCGGCCTTTTCTTTTTTTCTTTTCCTTCTCCTCCCCTCAACGTATCAGGAGCAAACAGTCTTCCACTGCGAGTGAAACCACTGGGACCGGCATTATCCACCTTTGAAACGGTGGTTTCACCTGCAGCTTGATCCTCTACCTTCTCTCCGTTACAATAAACTTCCCCACCATAATGCCACGGCACGGCATCATCTTTGTCATAGGGAATTGGTCCAGGTACCGTGATAGTAACTGGAGCCGCCTCCGCCAGAGTTGACAAATCAATCGGGTCGAAGTAAATCATTATGGTGGAGACTTCATCCTTCCCCAAATCCACCTTTTCAACCCGAATACTTCCATCGTCCATCAGCCTTTGGACAGTCTCTCTCAAGAGTTCACACCCATTGACAGTAATAGTGCACGCAGCACAATCATCACCACAACCTGAATAAACCCCATTCAACAACAACTGCCTCTTGACCTCAGCCTGCGGAGTCTTCAGTTGATCAACACTTGACAGCCCGATCCTGTTCTCCTCAGAGATAGCATTCACCCCCCTTTGACCATGCGCAGACATGGGATTAGCATTCACATTGGGAGACGGCGCAAAGTTGATCGCCTTTGAATCCACCAGGTCTTGAACCACATGCTTAAAAGCTTTGCAGTTCTCTATGTTATGTCCGGGCGCACCTGAATGAAATTCACATTTTGCATTCTCGTCGTAATTGGCTCGCCTCTGATCAGGTCTCAAAGGTGCCAGAGTTCTCATTTGTACAACCCCAAGTCTTTTAGCTTCTTCAACAAGAAGGAATAAGTCACAGGAGGCCTATCAAACTGACGATCGTTCATCCTTCCCCTGACTTGATACCCAGCCCTCTGAGGCCTTTGCTGAAATGGTTGTCTTTATTGTTGTGGTTGCTGCTGTTGCTGTTGTGCAGGCTGATTATCAGCAGGAATAGTTACCGCAGCAATGTGCTGGAAGTAACGATCCTTACTGGGTCCTCTCTGAGTGTACGCCGCACTTGTATCACCCTCTTTATTCCTCTGGCCGTTACCGAAGGGCTTCTTCGATCCTGAAGACGAAGCATTACCACCCTGTATCTTTCCGAGCTTCAGCCAACTCTCAATCCTTTCTCCGGCCACCACAATGTCGGCAAAATTGGTCACCGGACAACCGACCATCCTCTCGGCGAATGCCCCCTGCAGGGTACCCATGAACAAATCAGACATCTCTCTGTCCACCAGCGGAGGTTGCACTCTGGCAGCCAATTCCCTCCATCTTTGAGCATATTCTTTAAACCCCTCGTTATTCTTCTGAGACATACCCTGCAGCTGGGTACGACTCGGAGCCATATCAGCGTTGAACTGATACTGTTTAAAGAATGCGTCGCCAAGATCCTGCCAGCTCTTAATGTCAGACGACTTCAGCTTGGTGTACCACTCCAAGGATCCTCCAGACAGGTTGTCCTGGAAGAAGTACATCCACAGCTTTTGGTCCATAGTGTATGCAGAGATCTTACGAACGAATGCTTGCAGATGAGTTTCCGGGCAAGAACTCCCATTATATCTATCAAAAGCAGGCGCTTTGAACTTCTGTGGGATCACAATCCCCTCAACCAGCCCCATATTTGACATGTTTACAACACCGGGAGTGGCATAGCTCTCCAAAGCTCTGATCTTTTCTGCCAACAACTGGATCTCCTTATTGGGTGGTTGGACGCCATACTGCCCAAACGGCTCATTGTGCATGGAGAACTGATCAGCTTCTCGGTCTTCCTCTCTGTCATCATCAACCCCAAAGAATGGAGGGAATAAACTGTCTTTCATATTGTTGCCCATCTGAACAGGTTGACCACCAGTGGCAGCACCAAAACCAGCAGCATTGTTCACCACGCCTACAGTTGTTCTTTTTCCACCTTCTCGAGAACCACCCAGCCCCTGGTTGGAGACACCATCCAAGTTAACACCGTTGTTAGCAGCTGAAGCCCGCTCGAGCTTCTCAACCTTGTCAGCCAAAGCTTTCTGACCAACTGTAAAACCCTGCATGATGTTCATCAGTTCGCTCATTTTATCCTTCAGCTCGAGAATATCTGTGTTAGGGAGATCCATCAGTCTATGAGTGTTGCGTCTAGTGAAGTATCTGTGAGGACGTGTTGAGTGCAAAGGTACAACTCTACGAGCACGAGCAATGATTCCTGAAACAATCAAGCACATTAGAAATGATACCTGCAAAATAAAAACACGTTATTATGATCATGCATGAATGCAGTGTTTATCCACATGAGGAACACTTTGTCTCTCGATCCTGGCTTCATCGAGACAGATAATAATCCGGCAGCAATATTCTGACATTCATCATTTGATTTCATCATACGGATCAGAGATATATGATTTAGCAAAATAACACCCAACCATGTGTGTGCTGTGTGAGTGCATACGGTAAAACAAATAAAGCTTGAAGATAGATCACTGAATGAAAATAACCATCACATAGCGAAATGCACAATAAGTGCCATAGTCATACATCACAGCTGATATAAATCGAATACAACTCTCCAAAATCAGGAAGGAAAACACAAGCAAATGAATTCCGGCAACAAGCCTGACGGTAATCCACATAAAAGAGACAAATCTATCATGACGAGGGTCCCACAAAAGGCCATATGTCATCAACCATCTTCACAAACTCTGCGGCGAACCTAAGCTCGGTGTTCTCTTGCTGCAATCTCCCCACCTCCTTCTGATGGATCTTCATCTGCCTGAAGTAATGATCTCTCTCAGCAATGTAGTGATCTCTCTCGACGATGATCTTCGCTTTCTCCGCTTCCCATTCTGCAGCAAGGACTCTGGCTCTAGCATCTCTCTGATCTCTCACGAGGATTTGCCTCCTCTTCTCATCTTCAATGACCTTTGCAGCTCTGGCTAGCTTCTCCTTAGTGATGTCGTGCTCCTTTGTGGATGACGCTAAGGCTTGGCTGATCTTCCCATAGTAAGCAGTATCCATCTCAAAGCGCTTTGCTTCCAGGGCATGTCGCTTATCCTGATCTTCCATCTTCACTCTGATCTCCTGATTAGCCATCTGAATCCGAGCAACACTCATCTCCAATTCAGCTTTCTCTGCAATCAACTGATCTCTGGCTCTCTTCATCTCGAGGAATTCTTCCATACTGACAGAAGAACGCGGACCCTCAATCATAGGACACCAAGGATCACCTCCAGGAAATGGTAGATGTGTGATCTCTATCCTCTTCCGAAGCCAATCATCAAATAGAGGAAAAGACCGGCTATTAACCTTGCCATAAGGAACCTTGCCCTTTCACTGAATGCTACGCCACTCATCCAACACTTGCCTCAGCTTGGCCTGATTGCCTTTAATCGGGAAGTAGAAGGACTCATGAATCTCTCGCCCGAGAGGAGGACCCTCCACAGCAAACCCCATCTGTCTCCTAAGAAGCATCGGGTTGTAATTGATGCAACCCTGAACTCCTACAAGAGGTACATTGGGAAGACTCCCACAACTGCATATGAAATCCCGTCATGCCAACCCGTTATGAGTCCAAGCTATATCAGCGGCCCGCAAACCCATCAACTTGACCGACCACTTGACAGTAGGATCAAGAGAAGCAAAAGCACCTCGGGAAGGCAAATACCCCATGAACCATCTGAAAAGCATCTGAGCACAACATCGGATCAGTCCCCCACGCCGCTTCTCGTTCCTGTTATGAACCGAGTAGTAGACATCTCCGATCAGAGTAGGAATAGGATTCCTCTGTATGAACAATCTGATGGCATTATGGTCTACAAAGCCCTTCTGATTAGGAAACAGGATGGTCCCATAAATGCCCACAGCAATCAAAGCACAGACCGTCTTCCAGTTACCCACAGCAGCATGTTCCTTGGCCTTGGCTTCCAAGAAACTCAAATGAAAAGCCGGTAATTTTCCTTTCTCCTTCAAACTCTCCTTGATCATCTCCGGACTCAAATAAAGAGCACGGGAAATCCCAAGGATGTCAGGCTCTCCCCTAATAGCACAGAAAGGAATCTGATCTCGGATCTGAATACCCAAAATGCTGGCATAGTCCTCCATCAGAGGTCCCAACAAATAATCTGGGAAGACGAAACATCTCAAACCCGGATCATAAAACTGAAGAAGAGTATGAATGGCGCTCCTGTCGCTGTCTGTGAGTCTGAAGACCAACTTCAGAATACCACCGTATGCCTCACGAAACATCCCCACATGGTCGGGTGTAATCAAGGCTATCATATCTCTCAGCACACCAATCTCTGGGTCAAAGAAATTGTAGACAGCATCGTCTTTCAAACCGGTCCTCATATCTGAGCAAGAAGTCTCTCAACCAGGATCTCGATCAAAAATGTCCCTGCATATGGATAAACATGTGTTAGATGCAGGTAAATGCAAAATGTGATGATGTTGATGAATGAATGCAATGCATTGCCATCCTCAAAGTCATCTGAACATCTGTTGCTCTGAAGCCCGATCTCTGAACCGATCACAACCATCTGAAGGAATATGTAACCACAAATCCAACTCAAGGGTTCCGAAATAAAAGAAACTGAAAGATACATCACCATCATCATCACACAATCTCTGAGCAGATAACCACAATCCTCCAAATTGGCCCGGGGAATCCTGAAATAAACGGATCCCCACTGATAAATAATACAGACAGCACTCCGACGTCTCGGCAATAAATGTCCATAAATCCGACTTATAAGTATGACTCTGATCAACGGAACCAATAGTCACCATCAAAGTCACCATCTGCACATGCATCTGTAAGAATCACCCTCCCCTCACAGGTGAATTCTAATCAGGTCATCCTAAGGCGGATAATAGTCTCGACAATCGGGCAAAGATACTCAACGGGTTTGCCCTTTCGGGTGTGTCGTTGTAGCTCTCTTAAGATCGTCTAAACCAAAGATCCGGGAAATGATCGGTCACCGAAGTCAATAACTCAGATGAAGTCACTCAACCAAAGTGGATACTCCACAAAGGAAAAGTTCCCTCAAAAGAACCTCGTCCGGCTTGTGGTACATCACGTTGCCAAACACATGTTGACCTAACATGAAGGAGGCAACATGAGACCACACTAATCCTAGGTGTGTACTCGGGCCTGGGTTTTAGCCCCACTCAGAACACCCACCCCAAAACAGAGGAACCACCTGTACAGAGGACATCAACATGATAGTATGATGCATGCAAATATTTATGCAAATATATACACAGCAGAATAATCATAAGTGCCATAAATAGAGCAACAAGCAACCTAAACTATCCTAGAGCGCTAGGAGAGACTCGCTTAGGGAAGATGGACCAGCAATAGGTAAACTTCTTTTGTTCCCCAGCAGAGTCGCCAGCTGTCGCATCCGCGAAAAACAACCGGCGGGCTAAAACAAAACAACACAGAGCCGCCACCGTGCGTTATTTATCCCAAAAAAGGGAAAGGAAACGCTCGAAGTAAACCTGGAAAAGACATGGTCTCGCGACCAAAGAGAATGGGATCGGGAGTCGGTTATGCGAAGGGAAGGTATTAGCACCCCTACGCATCTGTCGTACTCGACGGGATCCACGCTCAGACAGATAGGAAAAGGTTGCTAAAACAAACATCACACACACACACACACACTGAAAACAACACAGGTGGGAGAAGAGGGGAGAGGGCTCGCTAGGATATCGCATCCTATGCCTACGTATCTCATCTGGAATGAGAATTAGAGCTACCGTAGTTCGGCTCACGCACGCCGAAACAAAACACACGCAAACAAGCAAACATGGAAACCGAATGCCAATCGCTGGACTTACATCAGACTCCGAACCAACAAACCCACACTGGAAACCAAATGCCAATTGCTGGACTTATATCGGACTCCAAGCACACAACAAACATCGATAGGATACGGACAGCCAATCGCTGGTCTTACATCCATATCCTAACACACAAGAAGGAAATCAAACAAACAGGTTACTAAGGAGTCTGGCACTCGAGCCTAGTAACTGTCAAGCAAACACACACAAAAAGAAAAAGGGTGCCCGGAGAGATCTCGTACGACCTCCTGCCTACGTACCTCATCTGGTATGAGGATCAGGGCAACGTAGTTCCCCTGAACAGGGGAGAAACTTTCTCCTAACCAGAGACTGGGAAATGACCAACTAGAAGGGAGACTGACTCGAGCCTAATAGTTATCATGTATTCCACAATGGTCCTAGGTTGAGTTTTCTATCTACTTGCACAGGCTGCAAGCTAATCCTAAACAGGCAAAGCAAAGCATGCAAGCATAATCAAAACAAAGCACACATTCACAATTAGCACGCACTATATACAGACAAAGTGGGCTCACACAAGGGTTAGGCTGCAAAAGCAAGCCAACTGTATCAGGTGATGTTAGCTCTTAACCCTAACATTGAGAGTTAGGGTGAAGCAAATGAAATAGGAAGTGAGGGGTGTGCCTCACAGCTCTTATCCCTGGCCAGGGAGAGCTTTAGACAAAGGAAGTGTGGGTTCAGGAAGTGGGAACCCTTCTACACTTATGACTGACTCAACATGGATCTTGGGTTAATATCCACAATGCATCAACACCAGTTGTGTGAGCAAAGGGACGACTCGACTGAATAGCAGGAGATGGATTGCACATCTCTTGTATCTGCCAATTGCCTTATTCAAGGTCTTTTCCTGCTTGGCGCAAAGATAAATAAGCACAAGCATTGCCTCTTAAGGAGGACTTCAGACAGGTGCCTGGCCAAATAACAGGCCAGGTCTTCCAGACTACATGGAGTTAGTGGGTTATACCTCAATTGGTTTACACAACCAAGCAACAGCGCAAGCAAGTTCACAATGAACTATAGCAACTAATGTACCTGAAAACAATCCAATTCAGTCAGTACCCAGCTCAAACAGTCAAATAGACAAGCTAATGGTCAACAGTTAACTGTACACAAGCAATGCATCAAGCAAAGCACAAGCCAATGCTCAACACAAATGACTTTGAAGCCACCTACAAAACAAACTTAATGTTAATCAACATCAATCAAAACAAGAAACTCAAGCCAAGTGAATTAATTCCTCCATGCCATATGCTTTTGGTCCTGAAAAACACAACTCAAACATGAGCACTAACCACTAGGACATGGCCTAGGGTCAAAATGGGAGCAATAAACCAAAACAGAACATGAAAATCATCAAAAACCAAGATCAATCAAATGAGAATCAAATCCAAGTGGTCTCATATTCATATCATCAACCAATATCATTTTATAAAGCATTTAGTGCAAAGCATGCAATTTAGAACCTCATAGGACCAAACAGAAAGATCCAATTCAAATAAACTCACAAACATTTCAATAAATCCCCAAAAAATTCATGGTCAAACACCATTCATAACATGATATACACACCAAATTTCAAGCCATTTGGACAAATGGAAGCAAGTCAAATAAAATCCATAAGTCAAGGTATGCATATACAAGTCCATACAAGGCACCAAATCATGCATCAACTTCAAGCAAGCATAAAACAGAGTAGAAACATGATAAATGAACCAAACCAAAGCCATGGAAAACTTCAAGGTGTCTAAAATCACTCCACAAAATTTCAAGTCCATCCAATACATATCAAGAATTTCATAAATCATTTAAGATCATGACTCACAAAAGGTCCACAATTGGTCAAACAGAAAGGAAATTCTCAAACAAATAGGAAATGCACTCAAAAAATCCACAAAAATTCATGAGCAAACTTAACATCCAGAAGAGTCAACATGAAAAACTTCAGCTCATTTCAAGTTCATATGGCATGCCAAATAAAATCAGAAATTCAAGCAAGAAATGGTGTGACACAAATTGTCACACCTAGATTCAACAGCTCATATCTCACAAACCAGGAAAGCAAAAATCACAAACTCTATACCAAAATGTTCATTGAGATATCTAGATTACACATGCAAAATTTCAAGAATTTTGGATCAAGCATCATCATTTCATGATCAAAATATCAAGCAAGGTGCAAGCAAACACATGTATGAACAAACCCTAGGCCATGCAAAAATCCACACGTGCACAATTTTAATAAAAATCACCATAAAATAGTAGACATGGCAAGGATCATGGTGGAAAAAATCTCATATTAATTGGGTTAATATTTTGTGAGATATGAATTTTCTAATGTGGAGAAAAATTAAAAAATGATGAATGAAGACATGTGAACATGATAAGCATAATTGAATAAAGGCCAAAACCAAAATATGAGAACTGCTGGAGCGGAGGATCGAACTCCGCTCGAATTCAAATCCAGCGAGTGCCACATGAAGCGCTGCGTTTCACTAAAACAGGTGGCGCGGTGCAATTGGTTGTATGGGAGACAAACACAAAAACCATGCAGAAACAGGCCAGGCACGGATCAAAGCAAATCTGGAAACGATTTTTCACACATTCATCCATGTTCTTCATACATTCATAGCTCAAGAACAATTGTTCACCAAAATTAACAAGATCTATATCACTAGAATCCTCTCTCAACGTACATCAACAATCTCAAACTTATTTATCCTAATTCCTCCTAAATCAAGAGATTCGAAGGGAAACATTTCTACGCATCAAACTTAAGATCCACATAACTTGTTCAATACTTGATGAAAATCAATGAAACAAATTGCAGTGTGACCTACATTCCAAGATCTATCAAAAACACATATCAATTTCAAGAATCATCATGCTCGAAAACTGACCTTGATTGGATGGCAGAGTTGAAACACGTGGATTCTGGCTATGGCACAGTGAAACAGATGCTCAATGATGATAAGGAAGATGAATGAATGAGGAAGAACAGCTCAGTTGTGCTTAATCTTGATGAAAACTCAAATTGCCATGGATGAGTTCACTTGCAACAGTTCACGATTTGGCTTGAAAATGATGAGATCTTGCTTCAATTAGCTTCCACTATGCTCATGGATGAAGGATTGATGAAGATCTTGGCACGGTTTGTGAAGAAATTTGGAGAAAAGTTGAGAGAAGAAGTGAAGAGTTTTTTGGATCTAGATCTCAAATTCAGAATTCTGTTATGATTAGCAATGAAACAGTTATGATTTAGCTTTTATAGGTGATGTTAAACATGTTGCTAATCATGATTAGTGTAATTGCAAAGGTTTAAGTGAAAATCAAGTTTTATGCTAAATGGCAAATTGGCCAATTCACCCTCACTTGTGAAAATCAATGTAACAGTGAAATTTTCTGGTTTGGACCAATTGCAAATGATGTTTAGAGGCCAAGGCAATTGGAAAAACATGAAAACAATGCATATTTCTCAAATTCACTTTTTCCCTCCACTTTTCAAATTAAGTTCACATGAAAAATGCACTTTTTGTGTGATGAGTTTTAATGAAATGTGATGCATGAATTGAATAGAGGAGATCAAAAGAAATTTGCTCCAAAAAGTCCCACTCCATTTGGCCATTTGGTGTGAAAGTTATCCAACTTTGAAATTCAACTTTTCTTGACAATGATTTGATCATAACTTGCCAACCACAAATGAGAAATTCATGTTCTTGGACCTTTTGGAAAGGTGAGAGCAAGATCTATAACTTTCATGATGGACAAAATTTCATTTGAAGCATTTTTGGACATGTAATTTTAAGGAGAAAACCTTTCCATTTTTGGCAATTTTGAATTACAAGTCACTTTCTATTTTTGGAAAGTTTTCATCTGACTTTATTTTCTTCATTGTTGATCTTTGAAATGTCAAATGAAACTTGTTTGGACATGAATGAAGTGTCTTTAACCCTCTCCCACCTCCAAATCCATCAGTTGACCTTTGGTTGACTTTTGTTGACTGATAGATGAATTGGCTATGCACTGATGAACTTAAGCCTCAATCTCCTGATGAAATGGCTCAAACATGAAACCCTAGCTTCCATAAGCTCAATGAAACCCTAGAATGATCTCTCATCTCAATGAAGACCTCATCTCCTTGACAAGCCCTGATTGGCACAATTCAGATGATTAGGGTTGACCAGAGGTCAAAACCCTAATCCCAAGGCATCTGGTCAAGCATAACAAATCTCTTGGTGATGACAAAACCATGATGATTATGTACCATTTCAACCAAGATAAAGCTCAACCCCCTTGAGGAATCAAGAAACCCTAATTTGAAGCACAAACCCTCAGATGGTTAGTGATCCATTCATACAACCCTCAGCTTGCATCTTAACCTCTTTGTCTTCTGATCAAGACCTAGGAGGATGACTTGCTCAATGTAGCCATATGATATGCAATATGCAATGACTAATGACCTAAAAATGAAATGCAATATGCTAAGCTAGTCCCAAGAGAGGAGGGAAAATTTTGAGGTGTTACAAAAACCTTGGCAACATTTTGCATCGAATCAGGGTCATAACTGGTAGGAAATATTCTCATTGCCAAGCCTGTCATAACCAAAACCTGAAATGCAATAATATTTCAAATTAAAACAAAGCAGTTCTGCAACATGAAGCAAACCAAAACCATATCATGGACTCACTTCATACATCAAACCAACATTGACAGTTTAGCAGTAAACATTCCAATCCAATGCAAAGTTCCATGAACATGGCATAATGATCGATCACCATTTACACTTAGTTTTCATCATCTATCCAGCATTGAATCTTCATGAATCGGTAACATTTTTCTCTTTATTTTAGTGATTTCTTTAGTTTATTACATTTTATGAATTTCCGCTTTGTTTTATGTTGCATTAGTAGTTTTTCTCCTTTTGTCGCTTTTTATGCGTTTCTGTGTAGATTGTTTGGTTTCCAGGTCAGATAACAAGTCCGAAAGTTGCGTACCGGAAGAATGGAGGTCAGAGACTTAATGAAAAGCGAAAAATAGACAAAACAGGGGGCTGACACGGGTGCCCGCGTCAGCTGACACGACCCGTGTCAGCATGTGCAGAGCCAGCCAACCAAAACCCATAAAACAGTGGGCTGACACGGCCCGTGTCAGCATGGATTTCATAATGGACTTACAGTGGAGCCAACACGGGCAGCAATGTCACCTGACACGGCCCGTGTTGGCCATTTCGCCCCATTTGCTGATTTTTCATGTTTTAACCCCTTTTGACATCCGGAGGGCAGTTTGGGCATTTCACAATGTTTTTAGTTGTTTGGAAGCTATTTAGTTTGAATTTGGGCACAGAGAAATGGGACTTTTGGATCGTAAAAGAAAAGAGAGAGAAAGAAGAAGCGACCTTGCAAAGTGTTTAGAGGATAAGAGATCTTCAAGATCGGAAAAAATTGAAGATCAACTTTCGTCAACAATAACTTGTAATGTCTTTAATTTGTAATCTACTTTCTTTGAATATTATGAGAGGCTAAACCCCCCAATGCTAGGGGGTGTCCCTGAATTGCTACTATATGCATATTTTATCCATGTTCGTATAATCATTGATGTTTTCTTAATTCAAATTATTATACAACGCACTTAATGCTTAATTTTATCGAACAAATGAAATTTTGATCTCTGGTTAAGGTTTAGGTCGGACAAACCGCCTTATCACTTGTTGTATAATAAAACCTGCATTTAATCACTTAGGAATGAGGATCAAACTGTGGTTACTATTAATTCTTGATAAACTAAGTATTTCATAACAACAATTTGAATAACTGAGAAATTAGGATTGAAATTGCCTGTTAATGGTTTTTGGCTAAGGAATTAGAGAAAACGACTCATGAGAAACGGTTTTGAATTTTGATAACATAGATGTCATATGATATGGAAGAAGTGTAATACAAAGCAATTCATACATCTGGCCCTAACATTATTTCTCATATCGATTAAACTGTTTTTATACACTTTATATTTTCATTTCTTATTATTTGTGAAAACAATCATCAAACCCCATATGAACTTTTGTTCAATTGAATTATTATAGGGATTGATACTTGTTACGCAGTCCTTGAGATCGATACTTGGGATAACTCCCTTTTTATTACTACATTGGTGCAAATAGTACACTTGCTATTTTACCGATCACATAACAACACTAACACCACATAACATTCCCAAACTAAGTCACAAAGTTTCAATTCACAAGCTTGCATTAGAGAAAAACCTATTCCGCAAGTCATCACTAAAGCCCTTGGAGTTTAATTCCACTTAAGTGTAACCTACAACAACCAATCATCAATAATCTAATCTTAATCAGTTAACCAAGTCATAACTAATCATAACTAACTGAGTGAGGTTTAACTAATTGAGTTTAATCCTAACTCAGTGAGCCAAGGGTAACTAACTCAAATCCTAAGTCAAACTGTATCTAAACCTCACTCCAAGCCTATCCAAATCCCAAACCTCATCTCTATTTAAACTGATCCATCACCATCATTCAAGGATCTTGAACATTTTGCTCAAAATTCACTCACTCTGCAACCTACTCCCTCACCTTCACCAAAGCTCTCTCTCTCTCTCTCTCTCTCTCTCTCTCTCTCTCTCTCTCTCTCTCTCTCTCTCTCTCTCTCTCTCTCTCTCTCTCTCTCTCTCTCTCTCTCTCTCTCTCTCTCTCTCTCAAAAAGCCATTGAAGCTTCACACTAAAGCTTCAATCTCGCTTGAGCTTAACCATGTATCTTCATTTCATTGCTCACCATTATCAAGTTCAGTAGAAGAGGAAGAAGAAACGTGCAAAACAAGATCAAGAACTCACCGGCGAATTATTCTGATTGTCTTCTCCGGCATGTAATTTTCGTTTCACTCGTATTTGCATGCTTTGAGTTCACTAGTTGGTAGTATCTGGAATGAGGAGTAGAAGTCCTATGGTGTAGGAGGTTAACTGATCCCAATTTCCATTTAATTTGAACTTAGAGACTTAGGGTTCTTCCCAAAATTCCTTCGATTTGGCCAATGCAGTGATCAATTACCAAAACCATCCTCATTTCCATCATCAGTGCATCTTTGTGCACAAATTGGTGGTTAGACCTTAGGTTTGGCTACCACCGTCGCCGGAGACAGCCGTCGGTGCGGTGGCTCATGATGAATGAACGGTGAGATTGAGGAAGGGAGAATGAGCGCGCGGTCAAACCAGTTCAAATCCATTGGGATAAGTCAACATGGAAGAGTGTTGGGCTTAACCTTTTCATCCCATTGAATTGCTTTCCACGCGCTACTATTCCATAGGCACCCCCCATGCATTTACAAAGGAATTGAAATGGGCTTCACCAAGCTTATCATCCTTTTTACTGATTCACCATGCGAATTCAGTTCGCACCCCCCTGTTTGGAGCGATTGTTGGAACATTGGGCTCAGAAGGCCCATTTCCGTTTTTACTGCGTGTACCCCCTGTTTGGATTTCTCTGTCTAACCAAAAACTCAGTAGTGGGCTCAATTAGCAACCCAATGACCTGAATTTCATTCACACCTCACTTGACAATTACACCCTATTTTCATTTTATTTATTTTCTTTTATTTTTCTTAATTGTTTTTTATAATTTGATTAATTAAGATAATATTATCTTAACTAAGTTAATTAAAAATTAGGATTAAACTAAATTTTAGAATTTTAATTAGAATTTCAATTAGGATTAATTCACATCTTTAGAATTCTCATTAGAATTAATTAGGACCTTTTAAATAGAAATTTAATTAGGTTTTTATTTAGATTTCTCTAGTTAAGAGAAATTAGGCTTGATTAATTTTAGAACCTTGACATTTCCAAACATTAGGATTTAATCAACTTTAGACAATAATTAAAATTTGACACATTTTTGCAAATGACCATTTTGCCCTTATGGGCTTATTTTTGGTATTTTGTGTTAGAATTGCACGATCCCTTTAGGATTAGAATGTGACATAAAATTCAATCATTTCCTTACAATTTTAGGACCGAACATAGAATTTTAATCAATATTTTGACAAATTTGTACATGCTCCCTTAGGATTTCTAACTTAGAATTTTCAATAAGTTTCTAATGGATGATCCCTGGGATAGTTTCTAACAATTAGTAATTTTGATTAGATCCAAACCTAGTTCCCCAAAACAAAACAAAACCCATGATTAAATTGATCAAAAGCAATTTTGAGTAATTAAATCCTTTGAACTTGTATAATCCCACGGTCTAAATTGAGTGACCAAAAGACCCTTGGTCGCTTAATAAGACTTTTCTTTCAAGCTATGGAGCTCAAGGCCTCAAGACAAGATATTTAATCAAGGCATCCCCAGTCATACCAAGCAACGGATTATTCAAGCACATCAAAGATGGCATCTTCGACACTTGTTAAATCAAATTTAGAAGAGTGTGACACGAGCCTTAAGTAATGGAGAAGGAATGAGACTGGAGTATTCATACCCCCATTATGAGTATCTTTGGGTATGGGACATATGACCTAGTGCTCATCGTATTCACCTCTATTCATAGACTTTAGCACAATTCTAACCATACGATTGACAAGTCTCTCACTACAAAGCAAAACAACAAAAGCAAATACAATAATCAACAACTTATCAATCATGAATCAAGCTGTACGATACGAGCCTTAAGTAATGGAGAAGGAGCGGGAGTGGAGTATTCCTACCCCCATTCTGAGTATCTTTGGGTATGAGATGTATGACCTAGCGCTAATCGTATTCACCTCCATTCATAGACTTTAGTGCAATTCAAATTTAATGATTGATAAAGTCTTCACCTTCCATACAAGAAATAACTACAAAGACTCTTCTCTCTCCACTTGAAGTTTAAGACAATAGTCACATGCCACGAGCCTTAAGTGGTAAATAAGGAATGAGACTAGAGCTTTCCTACACTCATTTTGGATATCTTTGGGTGCGAGACGTTTAGCTCGTTGCTTATCATATCCACTTTTACCCATAGACTTTAGTGTGATTCTAATCCAGTAACTATCAAGTATTCTCCATTCTAATCATCTCATTTCATTCTATCATTCTTTTGCCTCCAATCATCCTTGTTTTCAGCCCTAGTAGGCTGAACTACGAAAGCTCTGATTCCCTTATTTCACTATAAGGGTACGTAGGCAGGAGAACCCAGTTTCTTCGTGAGCTATATCTTATTTATCAATCTACCTTCTTTATCCAATGAATCAGTCTTCATTCATGCAATCTCTACCATCTTTTTGAGATCAACTATACTTCTCCTTGGACTCCTTATCTATCCTTTTAGGACGTCTTGATAACAGTGAATCTCTTAAATCGAGAGTTGTTTGGGCAAACAACCTCAAACACCTAATTCAGTCTTTATTTTTGGCTTTACCTTATAGTGGCGGCCTGCTAGTCCATGTATTGGTAAATGCATACCTTGCTCTTCGATTAAGAGTCTATCATTCTCTTGGATCCAAGCTATTATCCTGATTTGATCTCGAATTGTTGATTCCCCCAGCAAGTGATACACTACTTCTTGCACTACAATACTGCAATCCTTCCTTGAAGATGTATTTGTCTTGTGAGTCCCTAATGCTTAGACAAATCTCTCTCTCTCTCTCTCTCTCTCTCTCTCTCTCTCTCTCTATATATATATATATATATATATATATATATATATATATATATATATATATATATATATATATATATATAGATAGATATATTCTCGTAGTCTTGAACTACGATTGGTCTAACTTTCTCATTGCATGATGATAATACGTAGGCACGAGGTTGTGAATCCTTGGCAAGCATACTTTTAATTATTCCTTCTTTCGCCTTAGGGCATCATCCATATCTTTCACTATTTGTTACCTACCTTCGATCATAAATCATTCACCCAGTGACATACTGTCTCTTTGTCATCGAAACATACTTCCTTTGGAATTCCATACATACCCTTTTAGGACACCTAATGTAGTCTGTCTTTCTACCTAGAGTTGTTTGGGAAAACAACCCCAAACAATTAATTCCTTCCTTTTTATCTAAAACCCTATAGTGGCGGCCTGCTAGTCCTCGTATCAGTTAACGTTGTTTCCCTCTATGGTAGAAATCTCATTCCTCCTATGGATTCCAGTACACTTTCACCTTTCGATTTCAAAAAATACTTCTTCAGTCACTTGGAACCAAATATTCGATTATGTGAATTCAGTCACTTTGTTCCATTCATCTCAATCATACCTCCATATTATATCTTCCTTCACTCCATGTGATATACTAGTTATCTTTGAGCCAAATACACTACCTCTTTGTGCTCCTTATTGCGTCATCTTGTGAACCAACAGATGTTTGGGCTACAACCTCAAACACTTAATTCCTCCCTCTTCGATTTTACCTTACAGTGGTGTCCTGCTGGTTCACGTATTGGTAATAGCCCCCTTACTCTTGGGGTCATATTTTCACCCTTGTTAGAGTTCAAATCATATAATCCTTTAGTTCATACCATACTTCTAGCACACTTCTTTTCATCTCCCACCATTAGTTCTTTGAACTACGGAGCTCTGAATTCCTCATTTCACTATGAGGATACGTAGGCATGAGGGCCTTAATCCTCACCGAGCACCTTATCTATTTCCTTTCCTTTTCCCGTTCTTTTGCGAGTAATCTTTAGATATCACACATATTCAAGCGAGAACAATCAAAACGGTTCCCATGGAGTACCATGGATGTTTGGGGTGCTAATACCTTCCCCTTGCATAACCGACTTCCTTACCTAGTATATCTTTTTCCCCCAGGTTTTATCGATGTTTTCCCTTCCCTTTGGGGATAAATAAAGTTTGATCGCAACTCTGTTGTATGTTCGAGCGTGCGATACGTTCGGTTATGTTTCCGCTAACTTCAAGCGTTAGCGTGGCCTTTTGGGTTTGGTTGAGGTTGAACAGGAAATGCTCCAGCTGGGGATGCTATTGCAACTTATTGTTGGGATACTTGGGAGATCTGGGTTTCTAACATTTTGTTATGGGTAGCCATAACATCAAACTTATTTGACAATGGTTTCATTAGTTCACTCGTATGAGCATTTTGATTTGCAAATTCTTTATTTTGTTGAGCTTGAGTGTTTATAAAGTTTTCCATCATGATCTCCAGATTTAACTTTCTAGGTGCTTGTGGAGCAACATGGGTTCTTTTCTGATAGCCAGGTTGAATAGCAGATGTTGGGTTTGGTGGAAACAAAGCATTGTTACTTTTATAGGAAAAGTTTGGATGGTTCCTCCAACCAGGATTGTAAGTGTTTGAATATGGGTTTCCTTGGGTATAGTTTACTTGGTCGGTGGGAACACTAGCCAATAATTGACAATCAGCATCAGTATGCCCAGGGGTTCCACATAACTCACAATTTGGTGTTAAAACAGCTACGGTAGTTGTTAGTGTTATGGCCAAGCTTTCAATCTTTTGAATAAGCGTATTCACTTTAGCATTGACGTGGTATATGCCATTGACTTTATACATTCCGCTTTTCGGAGTTGATTTTTCTACAGCAACACGTTCTCCTCCCCATTGGAAATGATTTTGAGCCATGTTCTCTATGAGTTCATAAGCTTCGTCATAAGGTTTGTCCATTAGAGCACCCTCAACGACAACGCTTAAATTCATCTCAGTGTTATACAACAGACTATTATAGAAAGTATGGATAATAAGCAATTCTTTAAGTCCATGGTATGAACAAATTCGCATCATGTCCTTGTATCTTTCCCGGGCATCGAAAAGATATTCATTATCTTTTTGCTTAAACCCGTTAATTTGAGCTCTTAGCATAGTGGTTTTGCTTGGTGGAAAATATCGGGCTAAGAAGACTTTCTTCAACTTATCCCATGTGGTTACTGAGTTTGAAGGTAGAGACTGGAGCCAAGCTCTAACTCTACCTCTTAAGGAAAAAGGGGAAATACGTAGTCTAATTGCTTCTTGACTGGCACCATTTGCTTTCACTATATCTACGTACTGCACAAACACTGACAAATGTAAGTTAGGGTCTTCTGTAGGACTACCTGAAAATTGGTTTTGTTGAACGGATAATAACAACAAAGTTTCAACTTGAAATCGTTCCGATTGATGGCGGGGGCAACAATGTTATTATGTGGTTCTGTTTGCGATGGAATAACATAATATTTCAACATACAATTTTGTGGTCCTTCGGCCATAGTTGGTCATGATTCTAAAATTGGGATATTAGGATCTAGAAGGTTGTATTTAATACGAAAATTGTTGATTCAGCGTTTTAGATTAAGATAACACTCGATATCGTCAATTGGTTGCTCTAACTCCTTGCTCTGAGAGCGAGTGTCTGGCATACAATCGACAAAGAAAAAGAAAGGAAATTTGGTTATCTTAGTCTATAGTGCACAATAAAGGAATCACAATATTGACTAAATTAGTCCTTGACAACGGCGCCAAAAACTTGATCGCTACGGGCGTGTCTGTCGGATTATGACTGCAAGTGCACAGCCTATCATATAGTTTTAAAAGATTATCGAGCCCATAAAGACCAATGGTCAAGCTAATGTTATCTATTATTGCAGTGCAAAGCTAAGGCTAAAGATTATAAGGGTAGGAATGGAAATGAGAATACTAATTTCTAATGGTTTAAAAGTTATGATAGCAAATGAGTCAGGAATATGAATTCTGCGTACCTAAGGGATTAGGTAGAATTGGGCACTAAATATGATTCTATTGCATTATGTAGAAAATATAGACTTAAAGGTCCCGTCTCACACTCTCGTGTTATTGACAAAGATCACACCCCTTAACCACAAGATTTTGCTCTCGCTAGCCCGTTCTAATTAGAAGGCGTTTTTGTAAGTAAATGAGATCCTAAACGATGCCTAAAGCGCTCTCGCTGTTTTTAGGATCGATGCCTAGTTTCCATTATCTGGTTCCTTCTTCACACTCTCGCGCTATCGGATTGAATCTTATCTTGTCTCACACTCTCGTGCCAAAACAATAAACATACAATTGGAAACTAAAGCCATAACCGACTTAAATCATAAATTCGCACCTATTATTTCTACCGAGTCTTGTCGATAACGATGGTCCTCATACGCCAGACTCAGAATAAATTAGCAATACATGATATTATTTGGAAACAACATGATTAAAACATTCAAAATTAAGAGCAGCATGACATACAGGTCATTAAAATAGTAAAACATACAAATATCAAATGCGGTAAAAAGAACCTGAAATTGCGCAAAATAAAATTGGAATTAACTTGAACTTGAAAATAACGGCAGACTTGTTCTTGATCCAAGAGTACAATGAAGATGAAAATAAAATAAAAATAGAACGGGTGTGACAATCCCTCGATGTAAGTTATTGTCACTTTTACAGGTAATTTATGCTTAATTCTAAAACTCGATTTGACAGAGCTTCTGCACAACTTGGATACCTTCAAAAGTCTCCCACAATCCTATTTATATAGGTTTTGAGACCTGATAACTCCCTTGGATCGTGCATGGAGAGTGGAGAGAAAATAAAGGATAAAAAATGGTCCATAACTGCACACTAGCGCAGTTCTGTTACTGCGTGATAATGGCGAACACCATTAAGGGAATGGCGAACACCATTCCTTCCATGTTTTAAATGACATGGCAGCAAAGTCTATGGCGAACACCATCTGGACAAAATGCATGAAATTGGCTCTTTCACTCCTTTTTAGCTCCTATTTCGTTCCTTTTCCGCAAGGCTTCCAAAACTTCAATGAAATCGGATAACAACTGCAAAACAAATAAAATGGAAGTAAAAGAGGATAAAATGCATAAAAATATAAACATATATCATGTGAAATGAGCCTATTAAACACGATATGATTTCTTGTTATCAAATGACACAATGAACAATGATTCTATATATTTGAATAAAACATAAAATCATGCTCTTGAGATTGACATAGAGAATAATGACTCTAATGTGGCTATTTAGCTAGAGAATGAGGTTGATGCTAATGAGAGCATTTATAAAAAAACAAACTCTCTAAATGAAGAAATAATAGTAAAGACTACAAATGATTTGGATGAGAATTTGGTGGTTGAGAAAGAGATGGTTGACTATAGAAGGAAACAACATTATCATGATCTTGTGGTTATGGAAAATAGTGTTAAGAACTCGGTGGGAGATCCCTGTGATAGTTTTCCTTTGGAAAAGATTAATAACTTTTGGGTGATAAATATAATCCTCCCGAGCCACATATAGGAGAGTTTACTTTGGTCAAGAAAAATGGTAGGAGAATGGATAAACTTACTCAGCCTAAAATGGAAATTAACACCTGAGACATGTGGAGTAAACATAACACCACTCAATGAAAGTCATATATTAGAATGTTGGATAAGTATGAAACCTTAACACTGGGTTGTCTATTAAAATGTGTGATCAACAAAATCCTACCTTGCATTTGATTGCTGAGCCAATGATTCATTATGCTCATTTCCCTGTTGAGGTTTTGCATTAAACTTCAGACAGAATCATGATTCAAACCCATGGGTTTTTTTTCTGCAATAGATATGAACTCCGTTGTATTAAATTTATCAGAACATGTAAATTTTTCTATAAAATTGGATCAAACTAAATTCTTTAGTGTAGTTGTATATGAAAGTAACTCTCATGTGTATGAAATGAACTTACTAACCTTCAACAGACCAATCTTGGACCTTGGTATGTGATAAGCAATTTCAATTCAATTATTAGTTCCCATGAGAAATTTAGTAGATTCCCTCCCAAAAAAACTTCCACCCATGAGTTTCATAATTGGAAAAATCAAAATGAGCTTTTTTTTTTGTTGAGCACGAAAGTAAGTTTTATAGTTATATTATTCACATAGAGTGGTGGTTTCAAAGACCGCTCAGATGTTTTTAAGATTTCAAGTAGATAATGGTTTTATATTTGTTGTGATGCCTGACAAATAAATGATAGAAAATAGATAACAAGAAGTAAAATGTAGGTTTTGGTGTTAATAGTAAGAAAACTTGTTATGGGTAGATTTAGTCATTACATATCTATTATGCATAGTCATATGTCATTAATATGCTCATATACTCAAATAATAATATTACCACATGTTGTTCTTATTTGTATCCCCTTTCGGTCTCCACGCTATGAGAATTATATATTACATAATAACTAATATCTCGGTCTATTAACCAACACAATGCATTAAGTTTCAACAATTATAAAGTAGCAAGATTCCACACTAATCCTACTACAGTGCATGCGAATATTGAACCCGACCTTGTGTCTATGCATCAGTATCCAATAAATGATTATCTTGGATATAGTGATGACAAGCACCTTTCAAATGTCAAGTCATACCATAAAAACAAGTTTTAGGTCGAAAATATCAATATTAAAACTTAAGCAAACTTACATAAAATGGCATGACATATTTAATACATGAATGTAATGACTACATATAATCCCCAACAAATAGACTTTTATCTATGCTTACTCTTTATAAATGTATCGGTAATCCCGCGAAGCTTAGCTTTGGAGTTTATCTGCCATGTCACTTGAGCATCGCTTATGTCTTCAGGCTCTCTCTCTCTCTCTCTCTCTCTCTCTCTCTCTCTCTCTCTCTCTCTCTCTCTTATTCTCCTATTATAGACTAAGGTGAACCTACTGCAATCTTGTACAACCTCCACCGAAACTCCCTTTGTAATGAATTGGAAACCTCTATTTATAGGATAGGATTTAGGCCTTTTGCTAGGTGCATTGACTATTCCCCTAGCGAGCTTGCTTTCTTCACCATTTGGTAATGCTAGTTGTTTAACCGGTGGCCCTAACCACCTTACCTCATTAAGCGAACTACCTCTACTCTTATCTCATAAACCCTTATTTCACCATGAGTTACTTTAATCTGAACACGCCATATGGCCTTATGATCTTCACCAAACATGTATATGTTTAAGCCTAATAATAAGCTTTGTTTCTCAAGGTTCTGCTCTGACTTGATCTTTACATGTTGAATCGTGGTTTTACGGTCCTTTTTGCCTATTTTTAATTAATTCATACTAGGAAAGTTTAAACACGTGTTCTCTCACTTTTCATGGATAAATTAAGTTTTTTTTATATTGATCGCTTGTAAAATAAGTTAATAAATGCCTAAATGTTTTAAGTAAATTTGACTTTTATCAATTTTCCCCAACTTATCTTTTTGTTTATCTTAAAACAAAATTAATCAAATGGTTTAGAAATCTTTTGAATTCATGTTTCATTGAAGGGGTTGAATGAATCAAGTCAAGAATTTTGAAATTGTTTTTATGGCATGGTATTCTTTCAAATGCATTTTCATAATCAATATCACGATTATACATATATTATAGCATAAAGATGAATCTTATGCTTGACCAGAGTAAGATTTTAAAACATGTTCAGATCAATAGTTAATCATTCATCATAATCATGTCTCATTGATTATCTCTCAATAGTCAGTGTTTTCCTAAAAAACCAAATAATGTATGAACTATAAAAACACTTTGCATTTCATCTACAGAGTATCACTAGATATATTATTAGTCATAGATAACTAAGGTCTTTCTTTTGGTTATAATGTGGTTGGGCTTACAATTTTTTTTGGTTTTTCTTTAAAATTCAAAAGCTTAAAGATAAGAGAATTAAAAGTATTTCTTTCAAGAATATCTCTTTCTTTACATCCACTTTCTTACAACCATTTTCTTTTGTATGTTTGACTATTGATTTTTATTTGTTTTTGTCAAATCATATTTTTTTCTTTTATTTCACCAATACTATTTGAATTTTCTTTTTCAAAATATTTCCTTTTTCTTTTTGACATACCCTTGTTTTTACTTGCTCTCCTATCCTTAGGCTATGTTTGAATATCATAAAATAAGCGGAACAGAATGGAGTGGAACAAAGCGGAACAGAATGGAGTGGAACAAAGCGGAATGGAGTGGAACAAATATCTTATTCCATTGTTTGGAAACTTTAGAACGGAATAAGATAAGTTATTCATTTCGCCCAAATTGAAGGGGAAGAAATATGGTGGTAAGTGATGGAATGGAATGAAATCCATACCACTCAATTTCGCTCCGCCCCATTGAATTTTAAATGATCCAAACAATGGAATATCATTCCATTCCATCTCATTCCGCTCCACTCCATTCGATTCCATCAATCTAAACATAGACTTAAGATAAGGTGGTGAACATTGTTTTTCTTTTAAATCGGCTAAGAATTATAACATTTGAAAATAACAACATTTTTCATTATAAGGCTTACAAGGAGTTGCACCCTCACATGGTAGGCTTTTTGGGTCAAGTAGTTTTTCACTCAATAACAAATAATGCCTTGATCATATCCATGACTTTCAAACATATAAATTAATAGCAATGTTTATGTAAAGTCTAGATAGTTAACATGCATGTCAACTCTTATTTTTTAAGTAAAACACGAGATTGGGTGCATCTCACTTTGGTAGGCTTATGACTCCTAACTTATGTCAATATGCTTTCTCTAAATAGTAGAAAAATTAAACTTTGAATAAAACAAGAAATTCATAATCATGTTATATTTCACAGATAGTCAGACATTAATTATGAATGAAGCATTTAAAGAGAATGAAACCTTTTTTATACCATTTGTTCTTTGACCCTTTGTTGTCAACCTCGTTTTGTGGTTCCATGCATTTTGACTATTCAAATCATAATATAAACCATCTGCAGAAAAACTTCCTTTGGTTGTACTTTTTTTCAAATGTTTCTTTAAAAAATTCAAAAATTGACACTTAATCATGAAAACAATTAAAATTAAACAAATATTAGCTTTGATCATCTTTGCATTCCACCCCCTACAGAAAACATTTTCCTGTCCTTAGGCAACAAAATAATAAGTGTAATCTGAATGCCATTGCCTAGCCCAGAGCTTCTCGTTTAGCCAACTTTGTGAATCAAAGTGCGCTAAGTGCACTATGTGGCCCACCTAGCGCGCCTTCTACTACAACACCAGTACCTTTTTTTTTTCTTTTTTCAATTTCCTTGTTGCGTTCACATTAACTTTTAGAGTAAACCATCATTGAGCATTAAAATATTCAGAATAAATTGGAAACTTGGGCGTGTTCATGTACTTAATACAAAATGACCAACACACCCAAGTCCATTGTGCATGGACACTTTTAATAATTCTACTACTAAATCAAACAAGATATGTGTGTGTGTGTGTGTGTGTGTGGTATTCCCTCAGTGACATCCCAACCATATGAGAAAAAATATCACATAGCAGGATCCATGCTATCAAAGTTTGTTGTTTCATGTCGAGGCTCAGTAGGTGCAACACGAGGCTCTGGTGGTGGTGGTGGAGGCATCATCTCCCTATGACATATACAATATTGTGCAATGAAAGTATCATCTAGCTTAGATATTTTCCTGATATGATGGTTATCATGAATGTCTATATCATAATGCTTGCCTAATCCCATGATCGCTTTAAGGAAGCAAAATGCATGTTTCTTTGTGGATTCCACAATCTCCCTAATCTTATTGGACATTACCCTTACTATGTTTAATTACTTCCCTTTCACGATATACCATATTAGCTACACAGTCTTCAAGGTAGCAAAGGATGTGTGGCTCACAAGAGTACCATTATGCAAAAGGAATGTCATCTAAAATTGATCTTGGATGGTCAGGTTAGATCCTTGAAATGGATGAGAAGTCCATCTCGTCCTAACTGATTGGTTTTTCCCGCTTCACAAGTGTTAGCAGCGATTTCATCACAATCTAAATTTCCTTTTACTAGATGGACTACAAATGGGTCCAACCTTATAAAGTGTGCCATATGGTTATCTTCTATATAGGCGTGTATGACATCTCTGTCAAATGAGACTTGTTGGCCTCGTAGCCAAGAAACCTTTACCATTGGTGCATCATCAACAAATTTGGCATTTGCATATAACTCCCTCAATATTTCGAGGTTGATAACTTCATTAGGTGATTTTATAAAACCCTAACCCTGTGCAGTTATCTCTTCCACCACATCAAAATATTCTCTTAGATCCCCTAACTCAAGTATTTTCTCTTGGACTAAATTTCCCCTTTCCAATTCAGTGTAAAATTTCTCATATATTAAGCTTCTAAACATGCGCTCGTCATATGGTATGGTAGATGAGTTAATACCTGAACTCTGTATTTTCCTTCCAATTATTGATCTTTTAGAAGCCATCTAAAAGATTCATCAAACAACATATATGGAGTTCGGCATGTTAGAAAATATGACATAATTCTAGAATTGAAAATTACACGAATACATTATAATAAAGGAACATCTAGGTACTCACATGAAATGGATAATTTCCCTCATCACATTCATTCAGTACCTATATGTATATAAAATACCCTCATTACCTATATGACTTTTACATAATACTAATTACCTTATAACATACCTCATGATCTTTGATTATGACCTTTACTTCACATTTATCAATGTACACGAGCATCCTCACAATTTTCATGAATGATCTTCCTAAAATGATATGCATATTTGGATCTCCTTTAATGTCTAGTATCACAAAGTCTACAAAAAAAATATGAACTTGTTAATGTGTATTAGTACATATTTGATTGTTCTCACTAATATCTTGCATGTTTTGTATGCCATTTACAATGTTGATGCAGATGAATCTATTTGCAGATACCCAATTCTTTCTACCATTGATAATGATATTATATTAACACTCGCACCTAAATCAATAAGTGTAATTATAACCTTCATATTACCTATGGAAATAAATAATATGAACTTATCAATATGTATTAATACATATTTGATTGCTCTCACCGATGTCTTGCATGTTTTGTCTGCCATTTGCAATGTTGATGCATATGGCTCTATTTACAAATACTCAATTCTTCTACCACTGATAATGATATTATATTCACACTCATACCTAAATCAATAAGTCCATTTACAACATTCATATTACCTATGGAAACAAATAATACCATTACGTTAGGATCAATTTTTTTATTAGGCAGGTTTCTTTGCTCATTTTTGCAAGTTTCACCCTAAAATTATCTTTCCTCTAGTCCTTCATGTCCTTCTTTTTTTGGCATTGACAATAATTCTTTTATTCACAAGAACAACACTACATTGATCCTTCAAATTATTATTCATATTTTCATTCAATAAATTACTCAGGAGATATGATAACTGATTGGCTAACTGTTTTGCTTGTGTTTCAAGGTTTTTAATAAAGGTTTTAATACTTTTGTGATTAGGTATTTAAGGCTTAAGTGAAACATGGACAAAGCTGCCTCTAGTAAGTTAAGGGTATGTCTCCCTATGTTGATGTTGTAAGGGCATAATGCATATACCACGAGATACTTTACTTCAATTGTTATAGCACTCGCCTTTGAGACGAACATCATTTTAAGCATTATGTGGCTTTTTACATGTACATGTTCGCCTAAAAGGCCAATCAAATAACTTTTGAATGCTCTGATGCTGTTGGGGTCGAGTTGGAGCCTTTGGAAGACGCTCTAAAACAAGACGTTCGCTGAGCTACCAAGATCGATTAATACTCCTTTCATGTAAGGGGTGATAAGCTCTTGTATGTGGTTTTCCACGTAAGAATGAAATTGTCTCTCTTAACTATATCATTGAGATATTTATATTAGTCTTGGACTAAGATTCTAGGCCTTTTGAAAATAGCAAATGCTATTGAGAATATGCAGGAGTGAATAGTTAACCCATTACTATTTCCGAAAATATGGTGAAATAACTCATTCTTTTTGTTACGGAATGAGGACACACCACTTAAATTTTTTTTTTTTTTACTAAAACTAGATATAAAATTTTGTTTGGAAAATAAAAATAAGATAAAATAAAGAAACTCAATAATAATAATAATTTTAATTAATTACTAATTACAACTATACCTAAATTATATATATATTTTTTGGTTGGAAAAATAAATAGAAATAAAAAGAAGAAGGAAACCCTAGTAATGATAATTAAAAAATCAATAAATAGGGAAGAGAGGGAGAAGGGCTTTTAAAAGCACAGCGAACATAGAGGATTAGAGAGCCAGTTCCAGACAGTACAATCAATCAAAACCCTCCCCTTCTTCCGGCTAGGTTTTGCTTTTTTGCTGTCATCTTCTTCTTCCTCCATTTCTCACTTCTCAATGACGAACAACAAGGAAGCTTTCAACATCTCAGATCTCAGTTCCGGTACGCATCTTCTCAACACTTGTGTTTTCCCCTAATTTCTTTCATGTCTTTTTTATGCAGTTTCTTGAATTCAGTTTTGATTTTTCTTTGTAGCTCTCAATGAAGAGGATCGGGCTGACCTGGTCAACGCTCTCAAGGTTTGCATGTTTCTTACTCTTTTTCCCAATTATAAACCCTATTGGTTTTTGTATTATTTTTTTGTAAGGTTTTGCTTTATTCTAACCCTAATTTTTTATTTTTGTGTTGGGTTTATGCTTTGATGATTTGATTAAGTATTATTTATTTAGTTTTTGTTTTGTTCAATTGAATATGTGTAGAGTAAGATACAGAGTCTTGCTGGGCAACACTCTGATGTTCTGGAGAGTCTGTCTCCTGTTGTCAGGAAGCGTGTGGAGGTTCTCAGAGAGATTCAGGTATATTTTCCCCTATTTTTTTCTTATAATTTTGATCTGATGCAGGTTTTTAATGGTTAATGTGTGTTGTTTGATGCTTAATTGTTTAACTTCACCCCCTTATGTGTATTATTAATCAGTTAGTTGTATACTTTTTCTTTGTTTCCAAGATTTGTTTTCTTCATTTTCTTGGATAATGACAACACCAAGTTAACTTGATTTGAGTATAGAGTTTGTGATTTGAAGTTCATTTGGCAAATTCATTGCTTGTTGGATTTATCGTATGGAGTTTGTGCAAGTTGGGGTGCATCAGAGATCCTCCACGCACAATGCATTGTCTTTAACTGTTAAGCCGAGAATCTCCTCTGCTTAGTGAAATCATTATGTTGGATAAAATGTACCACCTTAATTGACTAATTAGAAGAAATTATCATTCATTAGGGATAACTGATTTCCGAACCTTGTATTTATTCCAATCTTAACATTATACACTTGGAATTCTATTTAGGCTGGGGCAAGACTATTCCATTATTATTGTTTTATTAATCTATTATTATCTTATCTTGTTTGGGTAAAAATTGTTTTTATTTTCAATTCTGAGTTAACATTTGAGTTTTCTCTCTATGATATGTCACGTGGATCTGTCAGTTGCTCTTGTTGTTTGTATCTAATTTTCCTAAGATGAGTTTTGTTTTTGACTGTACAGGGTGAACATGATGAATTGGAGGCAAAGTTTTTGGAAGAGAGAGCTGCTCTTGAAGCCAAATACCAAATTTTGTATCAACCATTGTACACTAAGGTATCCTACAGATTTTTTTCATTGTATATTCATGGTTACTCTGTTTAATTTAATCATGATTAATTTTCCTACTATTTGATTTTAAAATTATTCAATCTGACTTATTTGTGTGTATATTTGTGTGAATATTTGATGTAATATCTTTAATCGCTGGATTTATTTATAATTTGGATGCAGCGTTATGATATTGTGAATGGTGTTGCTGAAGTGGAAGGGGTAGCAGTTGAAACTGCTGTTGCAGAAGAGGATAAAGGTGGTGACTAGGAACTTATGTCTTACACTGTTGAAACTATTGTTGTAGGTCTTTTATCTCAGCAATTTTCTTGTGACTTATGCAGAGAAAGGAGTGCCTTCATTTTGGCTTAATGCTATGAAAAACAATGATGTCTTAGGTGAAGAAGTAAGTTCAAAAAGTGTTGAGTATTTAACTTCTTAATTGCATGAAGTTTTTTAGTCATGATTACTTTTGTCATGATGTTTTCCTGCTTCTTTACAAACTAGATTACAGAGCGCGATGAAGGCGCTCTCAAGTTTCTCAAAGATATCAAGTGGACAAGGATCGAAGAACCTAAAGGATTCAAACTTGAGTTTTTCTTCGATTCCAATCCCTATTTTTCAAACTCGGTGTTGACCAAAATCTATCATATGGTTGATGAGGATGAGCCTATACTGGAGAAGGCTATTGGGTAAGCTGGTCTTTTTTACCTATGCTATTGTACTGCTAGTTTTCCATAGTTTGTTGTAAGGCTTATTATTGGCTGCATTTTGGGTTTTGCAGGACTGAAATTCAGTGGCTTCCAGGAAAATGCCTGACCCAAAAGGTTTTGAAGAAAAAGCCCAAGAAGGGTGCAAAGAATGCTAAACCAATTACCAAAACTGAAACCTGTGAAAGTTTCTTTAACTTTTTCAATCCACCAGAAGTCCCTGAAGATGATGAAGACATTGATGAAGATATGGTATGGCACCTATATAAACTCAAGGCTACATATAAATCTGAAACTATATACTATTGCTTAAACTATTTAATTGAATTTTTAACAGGCTGAGGAACTTCAGAATCAGATGGAACAAGACTATGACATTGGGTAAGCATGCCTATTTGCCTTTACTTTTATCGAAGCTAGGGTCCAACTTTATCATGCTCTCATAGTTTGTTCACTCATGATGTATATGTGCATTTGTAATCTTGAATCTATCCTTAATTGAGTTTTGATGCTTATGCAGGTCAACAATAAGAGATAAGATCATCCCCCATGCTGTGTCGTGGTTTACTGGGGAGGCTGCTCAGGGAGAGGAGTTTGGAGACCTGGATGATGAAGATGAGGATGAGGACGATGATGCTGAGGAGGATGATGAAGAGGAGGATGAGGACGAAGATGATGATGATGAAGAAGAGGAAGAGACTAAGACTAAAAAGAAGGTATAATCTTGATTGAGTTGCTGAAATGTTGGGTTGTCTTTTATTTAATGTTTGAACTTGAATTAACTCAATTGTTTTTTTGTGTCCTTTGTTAATTTCCTTTGGAATGTTGCTGCAGTCATCTGCTAGTAAGGTAAAGCCATTTTAACTTTGTGATCTTAATGAAATCATATTAGGTTTTATTTTTTATTTATTTGTTTGCTTGATGGTGTATCTCTAACAAGAGAAGTGCTAGCAACAACACTCTATTTGACACTTTCTCCACTAATGTATTTATTTGGCACACCCACGTAGGCTGTTGAGTATTGAAAATATTGTCAAAAAGAGTGTTGGTATACACTATTTAGTACAAAGTGCTGTCAATTGGCGGCACAAAAACACTAGCTTACAATACAGTAGCATATTAGAGTTCAAAACAAACCACTTTTTTATGCAATCAGGTGTAGACAATACATTTTTCCTAATTTCCATCTTGGTTATGTGTTTTCAGAAGAGCGGAATTGCGCAGCTTGGCGATGGTCAGCAGGGTGAAAGACCACCAGAGTGCAAGCAGCAGTAGTTTATTTATTCAGAGTATGATGCTACTGAAAGTTGCTTTGGGGTCCTAGCGCCTGATGAAAAAAGAGTTCTCAATTTCATGTGGTTTTTCATGGTCCTTAATTCATTTTCCTCCCCTTAGTTTTATTTTAGTCTGAATTTATTGAGTCTCTTGCCCCTTTTTGTCCCTCTCCTTTTGGAGAGATGGTGTTATATAGTCAGTGGTGGTGGTGTGATTTATTGGTACTTCAAGTTTAGGTCTCCTTCCTAGATACTTAAAGCTTGTGCTTGATTATTACCAATATTTTTGGTATACTTTGATTAGCAAAACGTTGCTACAAGTTTTCGCTTGAGAAGAAATATTGTAATGATTTTTTCTTCTAAATGCATGTTACAATTTTATTATTTGTATTCGGTTTTACTTGAGAAAATGAGATTTTGGATGTCATAGTTTTTCTATTCAAATTTATGCACAAGATTCAGAGATTTTTTTTTATTATCTGTTTATAAATTTTTTAAACAACTATCAGTTATAATAAAGTGTTACATTCCTAATAAAAGTTTTGGATAATGTTGTCAAACCAAAAATGATTTGAGTGACAAAATGAGCTTATGGAGTTTTCGTTCCATTATCTTTTGTATGATTTTTCTTTTGATGAAAATCGAACTTAAATCAAAGTATTACTTTTCTAATAAAAGTTTTGAAAAGATCTTATGAAACAAGAAATGATTTGGGTGATGAAATGAGCTTTTAAGCCTATTTTTTATGCCCAGTCTTTGGAGGGTTGTTCTTCCTACCTTTATATGTGCATACTATACTCCTGAATTTAAAATTGTCCTTTATCTTTGGATGCAGTCAAATTGTCCTACCGACGATTTTTTTTTATGAATATGTATTTTTGAAATGTATCCTACTTTTATAAATTATTTGGGTATATCAGAAGATATATTTTTTAATGTAACCCTAAATTACTTAAGAAATGTGTTTTTTTTATTCAAATACCCTATCTTTTTCAAAAAAAAATTCAAAATAATCTACTTTTTAAATTATTTTTCAAACTGCTCCAGTTTTAAAAAAACAAAATTAAGATGTAGGTGTCAGATCAATTGACGCCGACTCTTAATTTTAAAGAGGCAGTTCATCAAAATCGACTCTTAATCCAATGCCAAAATCGAACCACCACCGAATAATCAAGATTTCACCGAAAACTTCTCATCTCAGCAGTTCATCAAGAACTTTCAAACTCATGTGTATCTTTTTCCAAAACTCTAAGGCAGTGCTTAGTGAAGGAGATTCACCAAGAGCGAAACAAGTCGCGACACACCGATTTAAACGTGTTTCGATGGTTCAAAAATCAATCTTCAAAATCGAATCAAACTGACTCGAAGCTCAGTTCATCTTCGTGTATACACGGAATCAACGAAAGTGAAATCGATGCGAAACAGTGAAATTTACCGATTCGAAGTCTCGAAGGATTTGTTGACTCCAGGGGTGCGTGATGAGGCTTGAAGAGTGATCTCCAACTCGTACCGGCTTCAAAATTCCGACGTGTTTTTCAGGTGATGCTTCAATCCTTTTCTTCCTCTAATCGTATTTTTTTTTCTGTTTCTATTTCTGCTATAAAGTTTCTTGTTGAGAATATCCTTAGTTGCCTCAGTGTGAGAATGGTTAGTGAAAGTTCTGTTTGGTTCTGTTATCGGGCTCGCAAGGGTTAGTAGTTGTTCAACTTTATCAGTTGGAAGTGGGAGTTTTTTATGGAAGGTGAGGTTCAGTCGAAGATGGTTTGTAGAGGGTGGGGTTAGTTTCTTTTAAGGGTTGAAGGTTAGAGATTGTTGTTCGGAGAAGTTGGAGAAGGTTAGGATTTTGTTATTCAGTTAGGAGCTGTTAGAAATTCAGATGAAAAATTGGTTATTAGAAATTCTGTTAGCCTTTTGGTTCAGTTTCTGTTGGTTGGAAATTCGGTGGATGGTTTTTGAGTTATGGAAGTTATGTTAATTGGTTATTTTGTTTATACTTATGCATAAATTATTTGTTTTGTTAATGAGTGTGTACAAGTTGGTTTCACTGTGATTTTGTGTTAGAAAAAAATAGGGTTGTAATTGGCTTTTATGTTAAGAAATTGTAGGTTGAATGGTTTTGTAATCCTCTACTATGCGCGTTATGTAGGTTCACATGGTTTGGCATTGGATTTCACGATCTTAGCTTTGGTTGCTTGGAATTGCTAGGATGCTTATTCGACTTAGATACACTTGGTGCAAGAAATGGTTCTTGGTTTTGGCAAATTTACATGGTAATTCCTTTGATGAAGTTGTTGTTCTTCTCTCTACACCAATTCCTTTGATGTGCCACAAATGCATTTTGAAAGTGGTTGAATCTCATTTAATTGGCTTCAGTACATGGTGCTGCCAATCCAATTGGCACCCATGTGTATAAAGTGAGAAGAGGCGCCAATTTTTGGCGCCTCCGTGTATTGTGATTTTTTTTTGTATAAATAGACGTGTTGGATGATTAATTTTTCACATCTCTTTTCATTATATTACAAACATGTTTCGTCTTCGTCGCCGCTACGGAAACATGATTTATTCGAGATACAAGCCTCCGATAGAGATGATGTTTTGGAATATCTGTCGTTTCGAGCAACTAAAGAGGGTGTTGGTTCATTGGTTAGACAAAAACATACCTGAAGGCGAAAAAATTAGAAGTATTGAGAGATTCGATGCCGTACGTGGTTGGGTGCGAGTAAAAAATGATAAGGATGTTAGGGAAGTGATGTTTGGCCTAGATGACATCAGTTTGATTGTTGTAATCAGTTAAAAATGTTGTTTTTAAATGTTGTGGTTAAGTATTTTCATCTGTTTTGATATTTGTTGTTTGTGTTGTTTATTCAGACCTGTTCGGTTTTAAGTGTGTTTAAGTTGGAGTGATGTTTGTTGTTAACCTTGTTGTAACAAAAAGTTATTAATATATCAAAATCAAATGTTACAAAAATTGAAAAGAGGTACTAAATTATGATGCAAAGGTTGCTCCTAGATTGAGACATTTTTTCTTATTGTGTCCGGGTTGACGACATATACTACATAATCTTATCATTTTATTAGTCATATCCATTTCTGTTCTTATACGCGTGCTCTTTGACCGTCCTTTTTTCTTTCTTCGCATCTCATCATTGTGTCAAACTATGTCCCCTTGATATGGAGGGCAATATTCCTCCACTGCTAGCACTGAGAAGCTTTCGTTATAGACATCCATGACGATAATGGCCTTGTAAACATCAGATAGATCGCTGTAAGCATCCTGGTGAGTATGTGTGCATGCCGCAATGACATGGGAGCAAGGAATACGGAAGACCTGGAACTTTCCACAGTCGCATCAACTTCTGTTTAGTCTAACATCATAGGATAAATTTGGCCTCCCCTCATTGTGGTCCATTGTTTCATGTACACTGAAATTTTGCCTATGACAGTCAAAGATTGTAACCGAGTGTATGCTAGCTTTGATAGTTTCCTCTTTCATCACTTTCAAAGATTGTAACCGCGTGTGTGCTAGACTACCATCCCTAGCACAAAAATACACATATATATTTTCTGGATGTGATGTTTTGCTCCAAGCATGGGGTTGGTCCAGACTACCGTCCCTAGCGCCCGCAACCACAACCCGTTCACATTCTCGTACGCACAAAAGTAAGTTCTAACAATTGACTATATTTACTTAGTTTACCGATTGTTATCTCTAAATAATATATCTACTTTTATGGTGCAGATGGTTGGCACGTGGTATGAGTTACAACAAATGTCCTAGACACTGTATTACCCAGTATCACAATCTCTTGGATCACCTTCGACCAACAGATGTATTGTCATGAACCTAATTAATTCGTAATAATTTATTTTTTAATATCACCCATTTATAATCTAATATATTTTCAGATTTCAGTTCATTTGGCGTCCATATTTAAACTTGGATCATGACCATAAAATCAATGAATAAGACGCAGTTGTTTGGACGACATGCACACCGATCATAAGATTCACCATTGTGGAGATGCACCATAGTGATCGTGTTAAATTGCAGTTCGGTATGCTTCAACACATCCCAAATCCCCCAACAAACCTAGGAGAATGGCATCTACGAAAAGTTAACGACCAATGGAACTTTAACCCTTGGCAAAGCTTCGCTAGATCTGAGTGTCGAAAATGGAAGCATCGACAAGACTATGTCTTAACTGACGCTGTGATGCCAACCGAAGAAAAACCAACTCGTAATTATATGGCTTGGTACAAATCGATTCGATTTGAGTTCCTCGCCGAGGATATGTACATATACGACCCACGTCAGGTAACTTACACACAAGAAGGTTCAATATCTAACCCCTAACAACATTGTCAGATCGGTTGCTCACAACCCCCTATCCATCAAAAATTTTGATCCACACACACAAACCTATGACCCTAACATGCCAAACACCCAACTACAATACCAAGAGTATACCCCGTACCACCACCAACAAGTAGATCATCATCAAGACACCTAACATCACTATGTACCCATCACATCACCCTACCATATCCTCCTTAGCCAAAATACTTAGCGATCATTTAACACCAACCGTCTCTCCTCCTACTATAACCAAGAAGCCCAAACATTACAAAACCAAAACATGCAACAACCATATGGCTACCAAACACCATAACAATCATTTCAACCTTTCCTCGACACATTATTCACACCAATAACTCAAACACAACCCGACTACTCTGGCATGGGTCACGAACTTAGCTATGGCGGTAGCACTTCATTGCATACACAGGACTACGCAGATTTGTCTGAATATCTTAGGCAATCTCATGCAGGTAGTGGTGATGTTCTTGGTCCCTCAAATATTCAAACACCTGGGGTGAATCACTAACGTGTAAGAAATCATGCACAAAGATATATGAGAACAAAGCAAAATAGTTGTAATTCTCAATGCTCTAGTTCCTTGCCTGAGTGGTCCGGATCCGTTTGACAAATGGATGTGCTTCCCAGAAATGAGACATCTTATTGCAAATGGTTATGATAAGGTGTTTATTGCTTTATCACGATATTGTTTCTCGGAAACATTCTTTCCACTTCGGAGTAAGCCACATCCAAATCCATCTGAACGCATCATGTGTATAGGTTCACTATAAAAACACAACATTTTGTTCATGTTTGTTTGAAACTGGGATGTCCTATACCAAAGACATGACTATAGTGGACAACATGTTTTACACTAGATGTTGAAACTTGGCCGAATCACTTTTTAGAAAGTATGGAAGAGTTCACCAAGTTGAGTAACATTGAAAGAGAACCAAATAAGGAAAGACCGAAGAATAGACCACCAATAAATTTAGTCAATGCAATATGTTTTGATGCATTTTAGTGGTAATCTAACAATGTAACACATTTTTTATATGCAACGCACTGCATAATATTATAAAAATGGATGATATTTTTTGGGTATTTTTTGTGTTTTGAAAATTGGCTTTTCATAATCAATTGGTTATGTTTTGCATAGTTTCTAGGAGGATCCAGAGATGCATCTCTGGATACACCGTTTAATTATTAAAAGCAAAACAAAACAGGGACCAATCCGGATGTGCATCTACGGATAAACCCTTACTTTTTGAAAAAAAAGATGGATCCAGAAATGCATCTCTGAAGTCTTTCCTGGAGATAGGATAGAGTTTGTAAGGTCCTTATTGCTCTATACCTTCTATAAATAGGGTATCTCATTCCATTTTCTTTACAAAAATTAGAATGAATCTCTATTCCCATCTTGCATTTGTGTATTTCAATGGCGTAAATCCCCCACTTCAGTTTAGGGTCTCCGAGGACATACTTCTCGTTGATTTGAAATCCAAACTAAATACTCTGTTGCGATATCTTGGAAATTAGAGAGTTATCAAGCTCGTGTACCGTTCACCCTCCATTGATAACGAAGGGAAGATACAGTTCACCATGCTTGAAGTGAAGACAAATGATGATTTTAAGGTTACGTGGAGTAGCTTTACCATTACTTAACAAAGGGTCTAATTATAGTGAATGCGACAATTCAAAGATCAGCTGAAGATATTAAAAGGATGTTGCAACATCCTGATCCACCCGTTTTAAATAACATGCAATGTTAAATTTATGTAATGTTTAACTACGTAATTTTTATTTTGATGTTAATTTATGTTGGTTTTCCATTTTTCCATGGTTTCTGCCTGTTTCTGTTTTGAACCAGCATAGTACATTCTAAAAATGCATCTCCAGAAAGCTCACAAACTAATGAACTAAGCGGGGTTACGAAGATGCATCTCCGAACCAAATTTAAACAAAACAAGGATTTCTCAACACTTTCACTAAGATGAGTGTGAAAAAGGGTGCATCCGGATCTACGGACGCTAAAGGCATTTGATAATTTTTACAGTGGTGGATGAGAACACATAAGGATGAAAATGAAATTTCCCTATCTTTATGAGTATATAATATAATGATCCGTTAAAATGTGTTATTTTGTGTGTTGAATGAGTAAAGATAACGCTTACTTAAAAGTTCCGTAAAAAATAGTCAAAATTGTCATGTAGATTGGTGTCTAACTTCCAACAACAATTACATTACTATACCCAACATAATGGGCTAATATTTTTATTTATTTTTTCATTATCAAATGAAACATGATGCAATTGATTTCCACTTTGTTTGTGAAATTGTAGGATGTACGCGAATAACCATTTCTTTCAAAATAGATACTACTTCTGATATGGACTATAACAAGAAAAAAACCATGATTTTAAAATCAAAATATAAGAATTTTAAACTAAATTCACCCTTAAGACACATAAGATCCAAGTTGGCTCCCCCCCCCCCCCCCCCACTATTATGTGAAAAATCACAAAATTTCATGACACATGAGTAATTTTTTTAGGGAAGGTTTTAGGGCCTATAAACTATCATTTTTGAATATAATATTAAATGAATGGATTTGACTCAGATAAACACTATTTTAAATAATAAACTTTACACTCATGATTATCATTAACTTCTTTGTCATAATGTTTGCAAACACGTCCCATTGTCAAACATAATATACAAAAAAAACGTCACATTTGAGTTCGTCATCACTATTATCATTAACACTTGAAATTAAAGATCAACTTAGATCAAGTATGTACCATACATTTTAAATTTACAATACAAATTTTATATACCAAGCTTTATAAACTTCAAAATCACCATGTATATTATTCTGTGTAGGAACCATAGATAAATGTAGATCAAATGAACTTGAGCTCCGATATGGTGGAGTAAACTTATGGTACGATTGAGTAGGGGTGGATCTACATGGTTAACACTCTAACGCCCAAATTAATAAATGAATGAGAAAGTATTTTGAGTGTGTGGATGAGAGAATATCTGAAATGATGCACATTGTGTTTTATATAAGAGGGCAGTTAGAACCCTCTCCATGAGATTCAATTGACCAACCATCCCGATCCCCAGCCGGGAACGGGTTTCCCACACCCACTTCGCCTTCACCCGCATAAATTGTAATTTTTTAAAAATGCACATTTTTCTCCCAAAATCAATAATTAAACTAAATGATTATTTATTTTAAGAACAATCTAATATTTGATCATTTTCATTTAATCTTCATTTTTTAAAATGAATAATAATTATAATAAATTTGATATCTTAAGATTAACAAGGATAAATGCATAATCAACTTTTAAAAAATAACGGTAATAAATTAAGTTTAACAGTAGGGGGAGGAATGAGGTTAAGTGTGGGGCTGGTACATCCTCTTCCCCACCCCTGCCCACGCAATTAAAAATTGGGTTTCCCCCGCACTCACCCCATCCCCAACTAAATCGGGTTTTCTCCATTAAAAAAGGGGCAGGGGCGACCGAGTTCATCCATGTTTAGATTTCCATGCCTAGTTTGGACGTACATGTCTTTATTCAGCTTACGGTAGAAGGAAAAGGAAGGGTTTCGATAGGACACTAGGAAAATTGAGAAAATGCATATTAAATAGATTCTTTGTGATTAACAACATTTGAATAGGAAACTTTGACGCATGAGCCTATTCCTTGAGGACTCTTCTGCTGTGTTTACAATTTCTTTAATCTTCGATAACATCCTTCAATTGCTTATTATTTTCACCACCTCTTATGAATTAATCTTTAACAAACAATCTTTTGAATTCATCTCTTTCAAGGTGACCCACAAAGTGTTTCTTTCCTATTTCATTTGTCTACTTCGCTAGGGTGTTTGAAGAAAGGGGATTTTTAAGGAGAAATTCACCACCGATGGTTGGACATTAGGTAGCAATTTCTACTCTAGGAAGATGTTAGGGTTTTTGACCCTTAAAAAATCTTTTGGCATATATGACTTTTTATTTCTACTACTCTGTATTTTTCCTTACACTTGTTTCTCTTTATATGTTGGCAAGACTTTTAAAAGAACAATTTTTGTCATGGAGCCCAGGACGCGATAAAAGATAACTCAATTGTGTGGTTAGGTCAAGGGACGTTAGATATTGTTGATGATGATTATGGATTGGTGACCTAGAGGACACCCTGAGTGGTGAAACAATGTTTACGAGGATATGCTTTAGACACTTCTCCGCTCTCCGCATGAAGGGCTCATAGGCACAAAATTATCACTTGTGGAAGTGAACTGCATGTTCTCTTCAATGCAAAATATCCTTTCAGCAAGGAAGTGTTAAGTTGTATACGTTGTTCAACATATCGTTTTCCTCTTGCATGCCTAAATTAGTTGCTGATTGTAGAGCATTTCATGTCCATGAATTACAGATTGTGATCAATGATGCTTTGAAGTTAACATTGGAGCAAATGTAAAGATGGTTGATATGTTGGGAGAAATTGGAAGGTCCCTTGTCCAACTGTTGAAGGTGCCACATTTTATAGTGTTGGAATTTTAGCATAAATAACTAGGACTAGAGTATCGTCAGTTGGTAGAAGAAGTGGAACATCCCTTACTAGATTTGGAATGCTTATTACAACTGTTGGCGCGACAAAGGCACTGCGCGCGATGGTCGAACGAGTGGTTTTCGATGCTACCATGGTAACAAGAATCAGATCGATGACATGTGCGAGGAAGATATTTATGATTTGATATAGAGAATAACGGTGTTCATAGAGACAAGAAATCGACGATTTGGAATTGTGGTTCTTCATGGAGATATGCAAGAATCATAAGTTAATTCCCACAAACGACACCAATGTTTCGTGCATGAACCAAAGACATGTGTATATCAAATGGACATAAGCTCTAGTGCGATGGAGAAAACTTGAGGTATGGTGGAAATGGGGTGGATGAATGAATAAGTGTGAGTATGAAAGAATATCTAAAATGAAGTGCATTATGCTCTAAAAATGACAGACATAGAGAACTGTCTCCATGATATCTGATACCTTATATGCGTAATCGTTTGATAAGATCAAATATTGGGCATACATGAAAGTATACCAGTATTGGTGTGAACGTTTAAATGGAGAACCTTATGTGGTTCTTTTCTTTCATATATTCATATGCCGTTGTGAGCCGACATCCCGAGCTAGGCATAAAGGATTACTCTACTTCTAGTCGACTACTAACCATTTTGGACCTATTTCGGAACTTCTGTCCTTATAGGACCGGTTCTTTTTGGTAACCCCCATTAGCCTTGAAGCTCATGTTGCAATTTGTGATGTCGACAGTGGAATGGATGTCAGATATGTTGGCTTGTTCTCAAAGTATTGGAATGAGGGTCACTTTCTGCTACAAAATCCTCTTTATGTAAACAATGAAAAGGATCTCCTTAACGAGCCTCGGTATCACAAGGGCCGATTAATGGAGTTTATCAATAATATGGGGTATAAAAAATGAGGTGTTCCTATAGAGGAGGTCTAAATGAAATGCTTAAAGAGTCTTATTGATATCCAATTTCTGATAAGAGACCGCTCTCAGAAGAGAGAAAAACCATATTTTGTAAGCTTTGAGACTTTTGAGGATTTATATATTTTAAATCTTTATATGTCTGACGTGCTAGCCTTAATAACTGTATACATAATATATGGATAATGAAGAGAAATTCCAGCTTATAAGGTGAAGAGTACAATTGGCCAGGAATAATGTCGCTACAGAGAACTTGTTGACTTTACCGAATGTCTCTGGTCCGGCTGCCCACCCTATACTGAGGTGATATGTCTCACATTCTGTTAGGGATCGCCAACCTACTCTTTTTAACAAGGAATATGAAAGTGAATAAATACACAAGAAAGTGGGGTTGAGTTGTGTATTACCAAAAATCTCTTTTCACTTATGATTCTGGAAAATCAGATTCTGAACCACGTTTAGAGTCAGATACCATAGTAACAACCTCAAATTCTAATACAAGTAAGAGGTTGAATCAGATCAAATTCTGACTTCAGAGTTTGTTGCACATCAGAATATAAATGCAGAAGTAAATAAGTAGATACACAATATATATTGGCTCCTCTCAAACCGAGAGTAGTCCATTCCCCTTACAACACAAGATATTTTAACTATAATCAGACTAATTACAATTGCTTAAGCCAACAACTCAAGACGTCCTGCTCTATCAACCTAGATCGAGACATCCTTCTCTACCCTCAATCATGAGATTTCATTGCCTAAACAACATGTTCAGTACTTCCTGCTTTGCCCACAAGCATAAGACTTTAATGCTTAATCACATTGATCGAGACTTCCTTACTTTGCCTTCAAGCATGAGACTTCTATGCGTGAACAACCTGTTCAAGACTACATGCTCTGCCTGCAAGCATGAGACTTCAATGCTCAAGCACCCAACAATAAACTTACTCTGAGCACATCAGCTAGAGTCTTCAGATTTTGTTAACAAAAGAGTCTGGTATTAACCTTGTGTTTATGTGAGTTCTTCTTGGTTAAGCATATACACGAAGGTTACACATTGTTGACCAGAATATAAGTTGATTGCTCCTAAGTGTGGAAGATTGCATTTTTGAATCTTCTTCTCTTCAAGCACATATTTCCTTCTCTATTGTGCTTTTCTGTTTTGATGATCTTCTTGATCATTTTCACTCTGCCATCACACACTTAACCCTTATGATCATATTTTCTATTTAGTGTGTGTTTCTATCATCTGTGTTTTATATGTAACACATATTCTCTCTCTCTCTCTCTCTCTCTCAATCCATTTCGTGAACTGGTATCACAACTATGTGAACACAATTATGGATTCTTCAACCTCATTCATTCTTGGTCAGAGACAACTAACACTTTGAACGTTTTCAATGTTCTTCTTAAATAGATACTGAGAATAGATTCGTTGAAGATTGAAACTACTAATGGCACAAGTATCCGTTGAAGGTCTTTAGCTAACGTACAATAGATTGGGTTAAAGCCTCAGCTAGCATAAAGACGTTGAGAGGAGCGGAAGAGTTTAGAACACTTGAAGAGATCAAATCCTGACAATGTTACTTTATCTTGATTTTACATAAAGTAGTGTATTATTGTCACATGATATTCTTTAGATAACTTCTAACTGGAGACTTCTTGTAAATGTTTGTGGAAGCTTGCTTAGAGTCATTGTTATCCTTATACTTAGCTTCCTGAATCAGAGGCTTTTTATATAATTAGTTAAAGCATGATCAGAAGCTAAAGTATGTCTTAAGAACCTGGTTGGAATGAGACTTCAGAGTCTAGAGTTTACAGGTTCTGAGCTTGACTTCATCAAAGTCTTGATTAACACTAGTCTAGATTAACACTTTCAGAGTTGATAACTTGCTATAGATAAATTCCTTTGGAGAAGTATCTTTAGAATTGCTGATAAAGCTTGTTCAGAGGATGCAAAGCCATTCCTTTATAATAGAGGTTGATTGCTTCAAATGATTCCAGTCATTAGAGCTTTGCTGATTTTTGTATTTCAAGTAAGCTTAGGTTCATCATCTGAAAGACTTGAATAGACTCTCTAGAGTCTGAAAACTTGGTTATGATACTTCAGATACATACCAACTTTACTTCCCTTTAATGGTTCTTCTGAGTGATTAACTTGATTTATATAAAGGTTAATGTCTTTTGATCCTGCACACTAGAATAATCATTAGTAAATCCTGTTATTTTTTTAAATACTTTGTTATCATCAAAACCTTTTAGGGCCATGAAAAAATCTTGTTATGACAATCTCCCCCTTTTTGATGATGACAAATAAATGTATTTAAGAATAATGATTGATGATTTAATTAACAGAGTCTAACATTAGAGGCTGAGGTTTGTAAGCTCCCCATAAGTTAGACAGTCTATTAAGGTGATATTTGTAAGCTCCCCCTAAGTCTGATAGTCCATTAAGACAAGGTTTGTAAGCTATTCCTAACTCCTTATTTGTCTTAATTTAATCCTATAATTTTAATCAACAAATTCTAACATCAGGGTCTTTAGGTTGAGGTTTGTAAGCTTTTCCTTCAGATTGATAATTCATTAAGGTAAGGTTTGTAAGATTTTCATTAAATCCTTGTCTTTGTTTGATTAAAATTAGTCATTTAAGCTCAATAAGATAAGTTACTCAAAAATAAAAATAACATAAAGCTTATAAATCAGAAGTTGTTTTGGCAGAAACTGTATTGTTCAAGTTCTGATGCTTTAATATCTTCTAAAATACTCTATGCATTTTCTCCCCCTTTGTCATTATCAAAAAGTTTTGAAAATAAAGAGAAGAACAATAAAATTGAGAAAAAGTAAAATAAAGCTTAAAATAGTTTAAATGCGCAGAATTTAGAGGAAGTTGAAAATATTGAAAAACGAATCTGATACAAAAAAATGAAAGGATGAAAAACTTTTCAGAGTCAGAAGACGATTTTAAAAACAAGTTTAAGAATATGAAAGAGAAGGAAGTTAAAAGATTAACACAATTTTCAGAAGAGACAGTTTTAAAACAAATTAAGGTTCTTTTAAAGAATCTGAATGAAATCATTTACTTCTTTTGGTAAGTCACCACCGTTTCAATTTCCAAGGAGTAATTATGATCCAGTATGTCATGCTTAATTAGTGTTTGGCCTTTAGATTTTCAAAAATCAAAATCTTAAACTCACAAAATGTTTGATCATTTGAAATTTTGTTATAAGAGCACATGTTTAGGCCAAAAACACAAATCCTCATTCAGTCAACATACATCTATTTGAATATGAACACAACTTTTGAACACTCTACTACTTTATTATTTTAGAGGCTTCTCTAGTCTCTGATGCAACTTATGATCAGAAGCTCATACCCTCTGAAGGAATTCCTTCAACCTTTCTTTCTCAGGCACTGAAGTCACAACAAAAGATTAGTAGAAAGAAGAAGAAGTCCATTAGGAGATATCAAGAAGTATTTCATTTTGATTCAGATGAAGAAGCGGAATTGAATTTGGGTAAACTTTTTCTATGATTGCATACCTATAGGATTAATGTTATAAACATCTTTTTGTAATCATTCCTTTTAGTTCAATGAAGTTATTTTCCCCTTTCTAATTAGCATACCATCCTTTTAATCATTGGTTATTTCCTTTATTGCAAACTGATTTAAGAAGTCCAAAATTTAGAAAGATAATAAAACACAATACTCTTAACTTGATATTTATTTTTCATTCGATTCATTTGATACATCCAATTAACCATAAAAATTTCTTTGGTTATACATTTAGAGGCTAATAAAAAATACATCAAATTTACCCAAAAATCTAAACATACAAGTCTTAAGTAAAAAGAAAAAAAACTATGCTCAAAAGAGAAACTAAAAATGTTGTAAGAGCAAGTTAAAAAAGAAAACAAAAGGAAATGACTACAAAAATTAAAAGAAAAACATCAAACAAAGGCAACTTAGAAAGACTGTAGAAGTTTGGTGGAAGAAGAAGAATGAGATGGAGTTGTACATTCCTTAAGTCCAACATGATCTTCACCAGTAACTCTTTAGCTCTGGGTTAAATGAAACTTCGTCTAGACTTATAACCTTTCCTTGCAGAGAGACGAGTTCACTCAGAACTCGTTCAGAAGGAATAAAGAACCACTTTCTCTCACGGAAAGGCAGTGTTATATTCAGGAGGTTGAAGATTACTTGATGAAATTTCACTCTTAAGCCCGAGCAAAGGAGAAGCAGAAGATCACAGTCATAGACTCCCAATTCTTCCAGAAGAGCTAGCCTCTCATTGATGTTCTCACGTTGGTTTCTCACGCCAAGGTTTGATCTAGAGGTCATCTCAGGTCAAGACAGAAGCGCGAAAATGAGCTTTTGGAAAACCATATCAAGGTTGCACAACTATGTCAACCATGTTTGAGAGACAAGACAGGTTGTAAACCCATAATGAGAAGCTTAGACTGAGAGAGAGATCAGTTTAAATAAGAAGTAAAAAGGCTTAACCAAGAGAGAAAATATTTAACACAACTAGATTTTGAAAAGACAAATCTCTGAAAATCGTTTGGAAAACCAACAAGAGATAAACAAGTACAAAGAAAAAAGTAAGAAATGACAAGAGAGAGAGGCCACTGAGAATTCAAGGAGTAAAGCATTACTACTCTACAGATTATGCCCAAATAGCTTCATAACTAGCATAACAATTTTCAGACACGTGGATTTTTATAAAAAGTTATGAGTAATCCTTGTTCATTTTCTGAGTCTCAAAGCCTGACATTTTTTAGAGGCTACATGTCTTCAGAGTCTGTTTAAGACTTTGATGAAGCTACTTCTGATTAGCATTAGTCTTTGATACTCTATATTCAGAATCATGCTTTTAAAATAAGATCAGAAACCCTTTCATAGATAAGAATTAAGTCTTTACAAGACAAGGGTAAAACAATCAAAATACCTCATTAAAGAGTTTACTTGAATAACAACACTTCTCTGATCAAAACTTTTGAGCTCACAATACTTGGTTATGAACAAAGAATACGAAAAAGGATACACAGTAATATTTTCCACTTGTTCCGAAAATTCTTATGCAAACATATTATCTAGGATAGTTATGCATCAAAGAGATAGATACATAGACTAAAGTAAATAATATCTCTTTCATAAAAGCCGTCTAAAAAAAAAGAGGGGTTTAGACATACCTTGGTGTTGCTTCTGAACATCTTTTGGTTCCAACAATGTTCTTATTGATGTGAATTAGTCTTAAACACTCTTGTTGTTGAACCTTGTCCTCGCTCATCATAACCTTAAAGTATTACTAGTGACCATAGTACTCTTTTTCTGCTATTCTCTAGACTTCAACTATCCTCCTCTTTTAGAGTTAGGGTAAGAACATATATGTTCCTCTTGTTGTAGGAAGTAGTCATCTGTTGTCCAAACATTAGGACAGATGCACTAACTTATAAGCATATCAGCAAACATAATTTCTGATTTTGGTACCCGTAATCTTGTGGGTCCTTTTGTGTTTGTTACCCTAGGCCTTTTTATTAAAATGTGCCCTTGCCTTAGAGTAATGTCTAAACTTACTCCAGACTTTCTCTTTTTATAGAAATTTTGTCACGGATAAGCATTGACATTAGCTTCTGACCATTTCAGAAGCTTGGATCCAAAATTCTTAGGAACTAAATTCCCTATACTTTTTGACTTTTGGATTGTAGTGTCTGGTTTCATCAAAACCACTAACTTTGAGATCTCGGGTTCTGACTTCTGTAAAACTTTTGACCTTGAGGTCTCTGGTTCTATTAGAACCTTTGACTTCTCTATTATTGATTTTAATGGGTTCATAACTTTGATCCCTTTAGTATCAAACATCAATAAGTCATAAGCATGAATTCAAGAAGATGGTTCTGAAAGATTCTTCCATGCCAAGGTTCTGAAAACCACACATTTCATGAAAGCTCAAACTATCTCTCTTGCTTTTTCTTATTCCATAGATCATGGATTCAAGCAAAGTTCTGTTAAGATCTATTGTTAAGAAGTCTTTGAGAGGCATATCCTGCTCAGGCAGCAACTATATTTCTTACCAATGTCTCAACAGTTTCTTTTAGAAGATTTCAATTCTTCTTTAAGAAGCCCAAGTTGTTTCTTAACAGCCTTCATGTGCCTTGCCTAATCTTAACAAAGGCTCACGAAATTATGAATAAGATCAGACCAAGATGGGTTTCAATATACCTTATCTTCTTCATTAGATTTAGAGCCAAAACCTGACCCGGACTCTAAATCCGAGAGTGTAAATGCCACCAGTGCAAGTTTGGCTTCTTCAGCTTCTCTGTCTGAATCTTCTTCATCATCAAGTTCATCCCATGTTGCCATGAGACCTTTCTTGAACTTGCTCTAAAACTTTCCTTTATAGGGCTTCCCTTAAATGGTACGTCCTTTTGCTATATTAGGACAATCATTTCAGAAGTGATCAGGCTTGTTGCAATTGTAGCACATCTTCTGATCATCTACTCTATTCTTGGAACAAAAACCTTTGAAGCTAGAGCTTCTACCAAAGAGTCCCTTGCTACTCTTTGTCAGTTGTTGAAATCTCTTTAAAGGAAGGTCATTTCCTCATTATTAGAATCCCTATGATAATATTCATAAATAAAAGCTTCTTCTGGTTTTTCTATCTTTTTAGGATCTGGAAATCTGATCAATCTTCCTTTTAAACAAGCAAATCAAGATTAAACCTTGATTCTTGTAGCAAGCACATTTATCCCACGAGTCAGTCTTAAGGATTAAGAAATCCTTCCATACTCACAAAGAAAATGACTTAAAGTAAAAAAGGTTTCTCTATTTCTTCAACAAGCACACTTGTTCCACGAGTCAGTCTTAAAGATTAAAAATCCTTTCATACTCACAAAATACGTGATTTAGAGTAGAAACAAGTTTCTTGATCTCCTTCAGCTCAAATTTATTTACCTTAAATGAAGGTTAGAAAAATACATAAGAAGGAGGGGTTGAATTGTGTATTCCCAAAAATATCTTTTCACTTATGATTCTGGAACATTAGATTATGAACGACGTTCATAGTCTGATACCAAAGTGAGTAACAACAGTGAAAGGTTTACTTCCTTTTTTTAACTCTGTTTCATAACGTAAGGTGTCAAGCTCATATTTTGATACAAGTAAGAGGTTGAATTAGACCAGAGTCTGAAATCAGTGTTTGTTTCTCAACAGAATGTAAATGCATAAGTAAATAAATAGACATATAATATATCTTGGTTCCTCTCAAATCGAGACTAGTCCAGTTCCCTTGCAACACAAGAGCTTTTAATTACAATCGGACTGATTATAATTGCTTAAGCCATAAGCTCAAGACTTCCTACTAAATTAACCTAGATCGAGACTTTCTGCTCTTCCCTCAAGCATGAGACTTCACTGCATGAACAACCCATTCATGACTTCCTTCTATTCTTACAAGCATGAGACTTCAATGCTCAATCACACTGATCGAGACTTCTTTGCTCTACCCTCAAACATGAGGCTTTAATGCTTGAACAATCCGTTCAGGACTTTCTGCTCTGGCTGTAAGCATGAGACATCAATGCACAAGTACCCAACAAGATACTTACTCCAAGCACAATAATTAGAATCTTCAGATTCTCTTAACAAAAGAGTCTGATATTAACCTCATGTTTATGTAAGTGCTTATTGGTTAAGAAGATATACAAAGGTTACACACCATTGATCATAATATAAGTTGATTGCTCCTAAATGTGTAATATTGATGTTTTCAATCTTCTTCTCTTCAAGCGCATATTTCTTTCTCTGTTGTGTCTTTCTATTCCGATGATCTTTTTGATCATTTTCACTCTGCTCTCACATACTTAAGCCTTATGGTTATATTTTCTATTTAGTGTGTGTTTCTCTCATTTGTGTTTTCTATGTAATACAAATTCTCTCTCTCTCTCTCTCTCTCTCTCTCTATCTATCTATCTCTCTCTCTCCATTTTGTGAACTGGTATCACAACTATGTGACCACATTCATGGATTCTTCAACCTCGTTCATCTTGGTCAGAGACAAACGATACTTTGATTATTTTCAATCTTCTTCTTAAACAAATACTGAGAATAGATCCATTGAAGATTGAAACAACCAATGGTACAAGTAGCCGTTAAAGGTCTTTAGCGGTGTATAATAAAGTGAGTTAAAAACTCAACTAGCATAAAGACATTGAGAGGATCATAGCAGAGTTCAGAATAGTTGAAGAGATCAGATCCTCACAATGTTACTTTATCTTGATTTGACATAAAGCAGTGTACCATTGCCACATGAGCTTCTTTAGATAACCTCTCACCAAATACTTCTTGTAGACGTTTGTTGAAGCTTGCTCAGAGTCACTATTATCCTTATACTTAGCCTCCTGAATCAGAGGCTTTTTATATAATTAGATAAAGCGTAATCAGAAGCTAAAGTATTTCTTTAGAACCTAGTTGGAATAAGACTTCATAGTCTAGAGTTGACAGATTATGAGCTTGCCTTCATCAGAGTTCTGATCATAACTAATATGGATGAACACTTTCAGAATTGATAACTTGATGTAGACACAATCCTTTGAAGAAGTATCTTCAGAATTGTTGATGAAACTTATTTAGAATATGTAGAGTCATTCATTTATAATGTAGTTTGCCTGCTTCAAATGATTCCATTCTTCTAAGCTTTGTTGATCTTTGTATTTCAAGTAAGCTTAGGTTCAACATCTGAAAGACTTGAGTAGACTCTTTAAAGTCCGAAAGCTTGATTTTGATCCTTCCGATACATACCAACTTTAATTTCTTTTAATGGTTCTGCTGAGTGATTAATTTGATTTATATCAAGGTTAATGTCTTTTGATCATGCACACTAGAATAGCCAGTAGCAAACCCTATTGTCTTTTAAGTACTTTGTTATCATCAAAACCTTTTAGGGGCATGAATAAATCTTATTCCAATAGACTGCACTTACTTGGATAAGCTATCTGGGCATGTTCTGGATGAAGAATTGAGTACCCTGGCTTAGTGTTCCTGACATTCCTTTACTGCTCTGGCCCCTTGGTGCATCCGGTCACTAAGAGGATTTTTGGTTCGAGTGGCACCATGCTGAAAAGCAACAGATGAATGACATCATCCATGACCTTTACTTCAGTGAGATAGGTACCTACACGAAGTAAATAATGCTTATACCTTTTCTCTCTAGGGTGAACAACACTCTGCTTTCTTGAAGCTATCTGGTTCACTTTCTAACCAGGTGGCTCATCTGGTGAGGACCATGACAATGAAGGTCCAAGCTTTGTCTATGTTTCAAACCAATTTGGGTTTTGCTAAAAAATATTAGAGTTATTTTATTCTCATAATGCTTTGTCGAACCAGCTAGATGATTGTACGAGTTCCACCCCGAGGCGATTTCACAGTCATTTGAAAATGCTTTGCAGCAAGTGGAGCATTTTAACTACCCTTTTACGCTTTATGGGGAGCAAATTCTATCGAATCAAGCCGTTGAAGATGGGGAAATTATTTCTCTCATAAACTAGATCTCTTGGGGCCTTTTTTATGTACTGTTTGTAGTAATTCGTAATGGAATAGTATGTAAAAATACTTTTTTATGGAATGAAATGCTTTTTGTTACCTGCTTGAGGTGTATTTGTATGATCCTGAATGCATGGCTCCAGATCTTTGAAACTTTACGAAGTTTTCCCTCAAAGTTAATTGGATGTCACTGAGGTCGTTCACGACCAAATGTCGGTTTCCTTTCCCCCTACTAGATTAAAAATTGGTCAGAGGTAGACGTGTGGCCAACCCACCATGACATTTGGAGTGGCTAGTGATAACGCGAAAATACATCATATATTTGCCTTAATTTACACTCAAAGATCATACAACTTTAGTTAATATTCCGATTATTCCGCAAGTATTCGAGTTATTTTTGCAGGTATTTCAATCTCCATGCATAAATGAGCAAAATGTAGAAAAGGAAGAAAAAGAAGAAGAAACATATGAGAAAGCAGCAGAAAAAGCAGGAAAACCAGAAATACAGAAAATATTGATGTGACGACCATCACAAGGAGCATGACGACCGTCACGCCCAGCCTGTGACGAACGTCACAAGCCCATGACGAGCGTCACACGGCCAAAATATGCGCTTGAAGCAGACAGCAGAAGGATTCAAAATGTGCCTAAATTTTCTCCAACAGAACCACTTCCCCATGGATTCCTCACTCAACCAGTCACCCTTAATTATCTCAACTGCCAAAGACCTATGAGGGATATAAAAAGGACGTAGGTTGGAAAAAAGAGGACGGTCTACATTCGCTCTGCAATTTATTTTTCTACAACATTTTAGCTTTTGAGCATTATTTTCCTTCAGCAACTTTGTTTTCCTTACCGTATTTCAGTTACCATTCTGTTTAGAATTCCCGTTTCTCCCTTTCCTTTCCGTTTTTCAGTTAGCCAAAGTAGTAGTTTCCTACACTGGGGAACTACTACACTTTATTTAATTTAGTAAGCAATTGTATCGAAGAAGCAGAATCCTACCGACCTGTGGAGAACTGCTCAAGTACTCCAAGATTCGACATACTCTATTAATTCAATTGCCAGGTTTTTATTCAATTATTATTATTATTATTACCCAGTTATTATTATAATTATGTTTGCTGCAATGTTAATCTATTTATGCTTGTCTGTGTTTGCACTATTTAACATGTCCGGCTAAACTACCGGTATCGGTATGTAACAACTTAATTGGATGGGATTTAATAATAATCGGCGAAAACTCCTTTTCTCGAACAATCTTTTCAGCGTGGTTTTTAATTTGAATTTAATTAACTTTGTCACAAAAGTGAGAAGCTATTTAATACGATTTTTCCACGAGAGTGGGAAATTAACTAAGGTGAGAACCAACAATCGCGAAAGCGTGAGGCTCGAGCTGGATAGTAAAAACTAGGCATTGATTTTAAAAACAGCGAGAGCACTTTAAAAGCAATTAGAACTTATTTATTTTCAAAAAGTATTTTTAACTTCAAATGGGACAGCGAGAGCGTACATTCTGACTTAAAGCTATAGGCTGAATCAACAACCACGAGAGTGTGAGATAAAGTCTTTTAAATAAGTATTTTATACTGAAATATATTTGGTATTTGAACTAAACACCGGTGATTTATCGAATCCCTGAAGATTAATGCGTTGCATACTCATTCCTCTTATTAATACTTTCTTAAAAACTAAATTTCTCTTAGATTTAATTCTCTGCACCCAAACTTCTATAAATCATTCCCTTAGCTAAACATAGTGACGTTAGTAGCACTAGTTTGACCATCGGTCCCTGTGGGTTTGATATCTTTTAAAACTAAAATGACTAGATTGTGCACCTGCAGTCAAGTACCCGATAGACTATATTCTAAATATAGTCACGATCAAGCATCAACTAGTTTCCATATAGGGGAGTAGGTTGTTATTTCATGTGGGAAATTGATTGCTTTAGTTGGACATGTAAAAGTTCTCAGGCAACACCCTTGGATTTAGGTGGGGAATTGATTACTTTAGTCGGACATGCAAAACGTATCTAAAAGAACCCTTGACTTTAGGTGGGGAATGGATTGCTTTAGCCTGACGTGCAAAGCGTCACCGACAACACCCATGACTCTAGGTGGGGAAGTTATTGCTTTAGCTTGAAATGCAAAACATCTCTGACAACACCTATAACTTTAGGTGGGGAATTGATTGCTTTAGATGGACGTGTAGAGTATCTCTGACAACACCCCTGACTTTATGTGCACGCCGAGCATCGATATCCTTGACCGTACTCTGAGTTTCCTGTCGTTATGTTGTTGGTGTAAGCCATAGAGGCCAATACTTTTGGAACTTGTAGCGAATTATTTATTAATAATAAAAGGCTTTTTCTTTATTATGTTTATCTAATAAAATCCCTAGAATAGACAGTCCGTTTAATGTATCAAGTGTGACTTAATCATGAGATCACATTAAACATAAGAACATTATTCTTAAAGTATCCATAGTCGAGCTTTATTGTGAAGTGGGATAACATTAAAGCATTAAGACTATTATGTATATAGACTGATGATCACATCTCATGGATCATGGATGAGGAGTTATCAAGTCTTAAACATATGTATGAATATTAAGAGTAATATTTATACTGGATTGACCCGCTATGAGAATACTATATAGAATGTTATGCAAAGTGTCATAAGTTATTCTCATGATGATAATGGTGTATACCACCCTTCGACCTGAAACCACTATGGATCCTAGATGTAGAGTCGAGTGCCTTATTGCTGATCAAACATTGTCCGTAACTGGATGACCATAAAGACAGTTGATGGGTACTCCACGAAGCATGCTAAGGGACATGAGTGACCTAGATGGAATTTTCCCATCTTGCGTAACAGGATAAATGTCTATTGGCCCAATATTGAACTGGACAAGGATGAAACAATCTATGCCTTGTGTTCAATATATACATAATGGCAAAAGGGTAATTGTACACATAAGTATTATCACAAAAGGATTTGTCAGATCACATGAAATTTTCGTGTCTTAGGTAGCAGTGATGTGTTACTAGATAATGCTCACTATTTATTATGTTAAATACGTGATTTAATATAATTGCCAATGCCGCGAAAACCTACAGGGTCACACCCAAAAGGACGGATTGATGAGAGATAGAGTAACTAAGGAATACCGTAATGTACAGTGCACTTAAGTGAATTATAGAACATCGTAAGGTACGATGTACTTAAGTAGAATACGAAATATGGTAAGTGTCGCATCCGCGAAAAACAACCGGCGGGCTAAAACAAAACAACACAGAGCCGCCACCGTGCGTTATTTATCCCAAAAGAGGGAAAGGAAACGCTCGAAGTAAACCTGGGAAAAGCATGGTCTCGCGACCAAAGAGAATGGGATCGGGAGTCGGTTATGCGAAGGGAAGGTATTATCACCCCTACGCATTCGTCGTACTCGACGGGATACACGCTCAAAAGATAGAAAAAGGTTGCTAAAACAAACACCACACACACACACACTGAAGACAACACAGGTGGGAGAAGAGGGGAAGAGGGCTCGCTAGGACATCGCATCCTATGCCTACGTATCTCATCTGGAACGAGAATCAGAGCTACCGTAGTTCGGCTCACGCACGCCGAAACAAAACAAAACATAAAAAGGCAAACATGGAACCCGAACGCCAATCGCTGGACTTACATCAGCTTCCGAACCAAACAAACCCACACTGGAAACCAGATGCCACTTGATGGACTTATACCGGACTCCAAGCACACAACAAAAGGATACGGAATGCCAATCGTTGGGCTTACATCCGTCTCCTAACACACACAAGAAGAAACAAGCAACAAGTTACTAAGGAGTCTGGCACTCGAGCCTAGCAACTGTCAAGCAAACACACACAAAAAGAAAAAAGGTGTCCGGAGAGATCTCGTACGACCTCCTGCCTACGTACCTCATCTGGTATGAGGATCAGGGCAACGTAGTTCCCCTGAACAGGGGAGAAAGACTAGCCTAACCAGATACAGAGGGAGACACAACTAGGGAGACTATGACTCGAGCCTAGATGTTATCATGCATATCATCCCTAAGTTAAGGTTGCTATCTATCTTCCTCAGCAGCAAGCTAATCCTAAACAGGCAAAGCAAAGCATGCAAGCATAATCAAAACAAAGCAAACATTCACAATTAGCACACACTATATACAGACAAAGTGGGCCCACACAAAGGGTTAGGCTGCAAAAGCAAGCCAACTGTATCAGGTGATGTTAGCTCTTAACCCTAACATTAAGAGTTAGGGTGAAGCAGATGAAATAGGAAGTGAGGGATGTGCCTCACAGCTCTTATCCCTGGCCAGGGAGACCTTTAGACAAAAGAAGTGTGGGTTCAGAAAGTGGGAACCCTTCTACACTTATGACGCTGACTCAATTGTACAACTGTACAAGGATCTTGGGTTAATATCCACAATGCATCAACACCAGTGGTGTGAGCAGAGGGATGACTCGACTGAATAGCAGGAGATAGATTGCACATCTCTTGTGTCTTCCAATTGCCTTAACAAAGGTCTTTTCCTGCTTGGCACAAAGATAAACAAGCACAAGCATTGCCTCATAAGGAGGACTTCAGACAGGTGCCTGGCTAAGTAACAGGCCAGGTCTTCCAGACTACATGGAGAAGAAATGTTATACCTAAAATGGTTTATACAACCAAGCAACAACACAAGCAAGTTCACAATGAACTATAGCAACTAATGTACCTGAAATCAATCTAACTCAGTCAGTACACAGCTCAAACAGTCAAACAGACAATTACAAGTTAACAGTTAACTGTACATAAACAGACAAACAAACAAAGCAATGCACAAAGGTGCAACCCACAAGGCCTAAGTACAAGTCTCAAAGCCTACAAAACAAACTCAAGGTTAGTCACAAACAAGCAATAAACCAACTCCAATTGAATGCACATCATCAAGCATAAGCAATTGTGCTCTTTGACCTGAAACAAAAGCTCAAACATTAAGCACTAACCACTAGGACAAGGCCTAGGGTCAAAATGGGAGCAATAAACCAAAACAGAACATGAAAATTATCAAAAATCAAGTTCAATCAAATAAGAAACAAATCCAAGTGGTCTCACATTCATATCATCAACCATTATCATTTCATGAAGCAAAGAGTACAAATCATGCAATTTAGAACCTCATAGGACCAAACAGAAAGATCCAATTCAAATCAACTCACAAACATTTCAATAAATCCCCAAAAAGTTCATGGTCAAACAGCATTCATAACATGACCTACACACCAAATTTCAAGTCATTTGGACCAAGGGAAGCAAGTCAATTAAAATCCATAAGGCAAGGTATGCAAATACAAGTCCATACAAGGCACAAAATCATGCATCAACTTCAAGAAAGCATAAAATAGAGTAGGAACATGATAAATGCACCAAACCAAAGCCATGGAAAACTTCAAGATGTCTAGAATCACTCCACAAAATTTCAAGTCCATCCAATAAACAACAAGAATTTCATAAATCATATAAGATCATGACTCACAAAAGATCCACAATTGGTCAAACAGAAAGGAAATTCTCAAACAAATTGGAAATGCACTAAAAAAATCCACAAAAATTCAGGAACAAACTTAACATCCAGGAGAGACAACATGCAAAAGTTCAGGTTATTTTGAGTTCATATGGCATGGTAACAAAAATCCACAAGTTGGACAAGAAATGGTGTGACACAAATTGTCACACCTCTAATGATCAGGTCATATCTCACAAACCAGGAATGCAAAAATCACAAATTCTATACCAAAATGCTCCTAAAGGCGTCTAGTTTACACATATAAAATTTCAAGAATTTTGGATTAAGCATCATCATTTCATGATCAAAATAGCAAGCAAGGTGCAACAAATGACATGTTCACATAAACCCTAAGCCCAAACAGATTCCACACGTGCACAATTTTCATAAAAATCACCACAAAATAATAGACAGGGCAAGGATCATGGCACAAAAAATCTCACATCAATTGGATTATTATTGCATGAGTTATGAATTTTGGAATGTAAAGAAAAATTAAAAAAAAGTGGAAGGAAGCATGTGAATCATGGAAACATAATGAAGAAAAATACAAAGGCCAAAGTGAGAGTGTCTCAGCATGGAATCGATCCATGTTCGCCTTCAAAACCTGGCGCGCTTCAAGTGAAACGCGCCGTTTCACTAATACAGGTGGCGATGTCCAATTGGTGCATGGCATATAAACAATGAAAACATGCAAAACAACGAGGACAAGGATCTAACACGATCTGGAAACGCAAATTGTTAGGGTTCATGTGACATTCATCATGTTCATCACTCAAGAACAATTTCGCACAGAAAATCACAAGCAGCATACCAATAGAATCGTCTTATCATGCACATTAACAATCCAAGATCCATTAAACCTAATTCTAACTAACATGCTTGGATCGATCAAAGGAAGTTTTGGTTATCAAACTTAAAATCACAAGAACTCATTCAATTCTCAGTGAAAATCAATGATTCAAAGCGCAGTACATTCAGCATGGCAAGATCTATAGAAAGCACATCAATATTTCAAGAATTATGGAATTCGAGATCTGACCTCTATGAAGATACAGATGTGAAATCGCAGCTTCCAAGTCTTCAAAGGCAAAAACAGATGATCCCTAGCTCATATATGATGGAATGGATGAAGAATTGGGAGTTCAGCTTGCACGATCTAGCTCAAATTTCCAGCTGCCATTGATGAAGCTTCTTGCTACAGTCCTCGATTTGGCTTGAGAATGGTGATTCCTTGCTTCAATTCCACTCCAATAGGCTTGTGTATGTTGGAACAACAAAGATCAATGCAAGTTCTATGAAGATTTTGCAGAAAAAATGAAGAGAAAAAGTTGAGAGAATTTGCAATTTTCAATCTAGATCTGAGATGAATGAATGTTAATCACAAAAACGGTTAGCATTAGCCTTATATATGTGCTGTTAATGATGTTGGTAATCATGATTAGTGTAATTGCAAAGGTTTAAGTGAAAACCAAGTTTTATGACAAATTTAGCATTTCACCCTCAAGTGCACAAAACCAATGTAACAGTGCATTTTTCTGTTTTGATTCAATTGGAAATGTGATGCAGAGGCAAATGCAAGTGGAATTGAGTGAATACAATGAATATTTCTCAAAATGCACTTTTCCCTCCAATTTTCAAAATAGGTTCAAGTGAAAAATGCACTTTTTGTGTGATGAGTTTTAATGAAATGTAATGCATGAATTGGATAGAGGACATCAAAAGAAATTTGCTCCAAAAAGTCCCACTTCATTTGGCCATTTGGTGTGAAAGTTATCCAACTTTGAAATTCAACTTTTCTTGACAATGATTTAATCATAACTTGCCAACCACAAATGAGAAATTCATGTTCTTGGACTTTTTGGAAAGTTGAGAGCAAGATATACAACTTTCATGTTGGACAAAATTTCATTTGAAGCATTTTTGGACATGTAATTTTGAGGAGAAAACCTTTCCATTTTTGGCAATTTTGAATTACAAGTCACTTTCTATTTTTGGAAAGTTTTCATCTGACTTTCTTTTCTTCATTGTTGATGTTTGAAATGTCAAATGAAACTTGTTTGGACATGAATGGAGTATCTCTAACCCTCTCCCACCTCCAAATCCATCAGTTGACCTTTGGTTGACTTTTGTTGACTGATAGATGAATTGGCTATGCACTGATGATCTTGAGCTTCAAACTCCTGATGAAATGACTCAATGATGAAACCCTAGCTTCCATAAACTCAATAAAACCATAGAATGATCCCCACCTCAATGAAGACCTCATCTCCTTGACAAGCCCTGATTGGCACAATATAGATGATTAGGGTTGACCAGTGGTCAAAACCCTAATCTCAAGACATCTGATCAAGCATAATGAACCTCTTGGTGATGATAAGACCATGATGATGATGATATAACATTTCAACCAAGATGATAATCAATCTCCTTGGGGAACTGAGAAACCCTAATTTGAACACAAACCCTCAGATGATTAGTGATCAATCCATGAGACCCTCAGGCTTGAATCTTTTAACCTCTTTATCTTCTGATCAAGACCTAAGAGGATGACTTGCTCAATGTTGCCATATGATATGCAAATATGCAATGACTAATGACCTAAAAATGAAATGCAATATGCTAAGTTAGTCCCAAAAGAGGAGGGCAAATTTTGAGGTGTTACAGTAAGGTACCATGCGCTTAAGTGATTTTGGCATATTATAAGATATGGGCCATATACACTTGAGTGGGCTTTTTAGCTTGCAGCCCACACAAGTGGTTCTATAAATAGAACCCTTGTGTAGAAACATTGGTGTAGTTGCAATTTCGTTTCTCTCTCTCTCTCTCTCTCTCTCTCTCTCTCTCTCTCTCTCTCTCTCTCTCTCTCTCTCTCTCTCTCTCTCTCTCTCTTTCACTCACTCACTCAAAGCCTTCATTCATAGCAGCTAGCACTAAGACTGAAGGAATCCGTTCGTGTGGACTGAGTAGAGGCGTTGTCATCGTTCAACGTTCGTGATCGCTCCGTAGATCTGCATCAAAGGTTACAATCTCCATAAGAGGTAACGATTCTATCACTGATCATGCCCATTCATAAGGATCACTAAAGGAGAAATTTTAAACTCCGCTGCATTTTGGATCGCTCTTCTCCTTCATATGCATGATCATAAAAAAATATTGTTTTCGAAAACATCATTTTATTTACTATTTCCAAATATATACATACATAATATGTAAATAGTATAAGTATATAATTCGATATGATTAGAGAATAGGAAACACAACTAGACAGGCCACCCATCACTTATTCCTTTGCTCTTTTTGGTTGGTTTCACTACTTTTTGAAAGACTGACGCCCATCTTGTTAAGCTACCCAATGAGAGAAGCGACATTGATATCCATGGCCATTCCTTCACCCTGATATTTATAGAGGGATTGATATATCCTCCTTACTCCCTCTAGGTCAGCATTGATGGTGACCGGTTCTCCCTGCAAATTGTGATATTTATGCTTGAGGTGCACGAATGAGGCAACAACGTCCAACGTGGTTGCAATGACCTTAACTGGATACAATTGTAAACACTCTTGCAAGGAATAATAAGACATTGAGAATTTATTGCCCATATATCCTTTCCATTTCCAATAGAAACCATCATCTCCACATATCCATAGTGACGAGTAGTGGTTTTATTGAACACTTTGAGATCAAAGCCTTCATATGGCAATAAGCCTTTTCAGCCTGACCCCATATTCTCGAATAACTCTTAATACTTAATGTCACAGGAGATACCTCCATCAATGAGTATCTGAGATATGTCAAATTTCTCAACCATATCAATGATTATGAGCATAATTTTTTTGGGGGATGCCTCAAATCTTCTCTGAGTCTCAGAATCCCAACATAGGTCTGTCAAAGACTTTTGTTGATATACTTTCTTCCTTGTGATATACAACCACCATTTTTGATATCTTCCTCTTCATAGTAGCCTTGATGAGATATTTTATCAAGGAACTACTCCGATTATGACTGATATGTTAGAGTGTTAACCTTTGCTTGGCTATTTGATTCCTCCACTCGTACCAGCCTCATCGGTCTTTGGGAGAGATTTAGCTTTAGGCGATTCTTCTTTATCTCTCTTTCCCCTTTACCTATTCGGATAGATGACCCCTCTTTATTAGTTCTTCAATGTCTTCTTTCAGATGAATGTAATCGTCAGTGTTCTAGGTGTGGTTCTGGTGGAAGTAGAAGTATTTGGGTTTATCCTTCTGAGGTGACTCTCTGATGGGATAAGGATGTCAGGTTCCTACTTTCAAAACTCAATATTTGCATAGTATTGATAAAAATTCTCTCAAGATACCATCAGTGGGTGTACCTATCATACTTCCCCAACATACCTTGATCAGAGTCCTGTCAGTGCCAATGAGAGTCCTTCCCAGTCGGGCGACTAAAGTGAGATTCGATGGAGGAGGGTTGTCAAAACACATGGTTAGATTTTCTTATAGGATCATGTAAGGTTCAACCATGGTTAATATTTCCTGGATAAATTTTACCTTTTTCTTCCCTAACTTTTATCTGAAGGGATGGTCTCTCAGAACACCATTCTCAAAGATCTAGCATTTAAGATTGATAAGTGGTTTTCGTATCATTTTTATTAGTTGTTTTACTTTGTTATTCTCCTTTTTTGTCCGATTTACTTTTGTTTATCATGTTTTATACATTGTGTCGTACCCCAAATTTTGACTGCCTTTCTTCTATCCTAAGATTTAGGACACCAACAAGTCCAGAGCCGATATAAATCATCTGGTCAGCCCCAATGACCTAAAAAGTCAAAGGAGGATCATTTTGACTGATAATTTTATTGGTAGAATTAATTAGGGTATTTTTAGATGTTATATTATTATTAGATTAGAATTAAGTTAATAAAATGGAGTTTAATTTATGCTAATAATTATCTTGTAGTTAACTTAGATTAGGGAATTTAGTTTAATTTTATTAAGATTAATTAGGTTAACATTTATTAATCATCTTATTAATAAAACTAAATAGTTTTTAATATTATTATTAATTTAATTCATTATATTATAATTAATAAGTATGGATTAAATAGTTTAATAAGGTAATTATGATAGTCTTATTTTCATCGGATTGTTATTTTTAAGTTTTGATACTTTTTTAATGCGATGATCAGAGGCTGACCAAAGCCCAAGCTCGTTGGGTCAAAAGAGGACCAAAGATTAACTCCAACTGGGTCAAGCACATACCCGAATACGCCACTCCACAAGGTCATGTCCATGACCCAGGTCCATCCCCCAATCCCCCAATCTTCAGAAACCCTAATCTGCATGCAAATTGGAAACAAAAATGGATCAAAAACTTGCATTTTTGAAATCAATAAGAACTTTCCAAATTAATTCAGAGATTCATTACATAGTATAATTTACAAGGTAATTCATACCCAATACATTGCAAATGATCAATTACAATTCTAAACCCTAAAATGCAAATCAATTACAATCAATCTGAATTACAAACTTCCTAATTCATGTATCTAACTTAACTCTAAACCTAATTCTAACTCTATAAATAACTAAATGTAAAACAAAGTTAAGAAAAAAAAAGGAAAATCCCTAAGAAGAATTCTTGTTGCTGTAAACCCAACTAATACCAAAGCTCTTCACCTTGATGCTTAGGGTTCTTCACCTTGAAGCCCTAAGTAATCAGAGCTTAACCTCCAGATTTAATCCCATTAGAACCTTATAATAGAAATAAGAAGAAGGAGTTAGAAAGGGATCCAGATAGAAATTCGAAAAGAACAACCAAACATTTTTAGAAGAACTATGGTACTCTTATCATTCATCTAATATGGAGGTATGTAGGCATAGAGTCGTAGCACTCTAGTGAGTACGATAACAAAAAACTTTTTCTTTGTCTCCCTATATTAATACAATTATTTTCTTTGAATAATAACTTAATCCCTTATACGTAAATACCTTAAGTAAATAATAAGTAACATATGCAAGCATTCCCTTAGAAACACACATTAACCCTAAAATTAGAGGAGGGTCACATTTAGTACAATAGAGGCGAGGGGTGCCTAATACCTCCCCCTTGCTTAACTGACTCCCGAACCTAGGTCTCATCCTTAACCATATGTTTTATTATTATTTCCCTATTCCTTAGGAACAAATAAAGGATGATGGTGACTCTGTGATTTTTCCATCCGCGACACTTTGGTAGTGTGCTTTTGATGTTTTCAGGCTTTAGTAAGTATTCGGAACAAAAAAGGATCCAAAACAAGCAAAGCGCAGAAAAAGGTGTCATACCCCAAAATTTTCTCTACTTCTTTCACTTTTCATCTGAATTTCGGTTTGAGATTCGTCTGCATTCTTTCATTCTAAATACATGTGTATTATTCATTCATGTTAACACTTGTAAATAATCATCATAGATTTAAAGCTTATGGCTTACAAAGCTAGGGCTTGCTTGTGGTTCAAGTCGTAGAAGTGTGGGATGGATTAACATATGGAATCATTTGGGATAAAACCCTAATTTCTTGATCTAGGGGACATGGATTCAAGCAGACCTCACCATGGCATTTCTCTGGGGATCAAAACCCTAATTTCTTGATGATTTGACTATGGGATCTTGTAGGTGTTCTACGAGCCTTGTATTGGCTACCTAAACCCTAATTGGAGCTCATATATTGAAGAATTGCTTGTAAAACACCCTGATCCATTCAAAGGCCTTGATTGAAGGGTATGTTTCATTTAAACCCTAATCCCAGATGCTTGAAGTTATTTGTTAGTAGAGGTTGACTTGGAACCATGGATTGACTGAAACCCTAGCCCATTGGGGGAAGGTTCTTGTCATACATCTTGTCATTTAAACCTACAAATCCATTCTTTTGGTTCTTTCAAGATCTTAGGATTTGATTCATAGACATGTATCCTATTCATATGTGTATCACCTCAAATTTGCACCTACCTTTTGTACATACATTCTCATATTAGGTCATAGCATTAACATAGTCCACTGCATAATATTGCATTGTCCCTTTGCCCAAGTGCAAGCCATTCGGAAGAATTAGGTCAAACTGATCAAGAGATCAGTCAATCAAGCAAGCCAGTGCAATTTCCATTGAGACAAGGCCCTAGGGTTGGTCCAACATGTTCACATGACCTAGGGGTCCTTTTGAAGTGATTTGGTCAAGGTTTGATTGCTCAGAAGTCATCAGTCAGTGTGCAGTCCACCAGAAACCCTAGAAAGTCAACTGTTGGTCAACTGTGCATTTAATCAGTGATTGGATGGTGGGAATTGGTTTGAGAGATCTCATACATGTCCATATAAGCCTCATATAACATGTCAAACATCCACATTGAAGAATTTGAAGTCAAACAAGAAATTTCCAAAAATAGAAAGTTGACCTGTAATTGGAATTTGCCAAAAATGGAAAGTCTTGATCCTCAAGATTACATCATGATACAAGCTTCAAATGAATTTTTGCCCAACATGAAAGTTGAATATCTTGTTCTTGTCTTTCCAAAAAGTCCAAGAACACTCATTTATCATTTATGGTTGGCAAGTTATGATCAAATCATTTTCAGAAATTTTTGAACTTCAAAGTGGCATATCTTCCAAACCATTTGGCCAAATTGGGTGGGGTTTTTTGCTACAAGTCATATTTGATGCCCTCTTTCCAAATTTGTCATCACAATTCATCAAAAGTTTACCAATCAAAATGGCCAGTTTCAAAGTAGCATGAATTAAATTAAGTGAAGTGAAAAAATGGACTTTCAAAATAAGCATTTCCAACACTTTGTGCCAATTGGAATTGTCTTGAAATCACATTTAGAGGTTGTCCAAAGCCCAAATTCGTGCACATCCATGCACCCCCATGCAACTTGAATGGATTTTAGCAAATTGGTCAAAACACACTCATTTAAGCCAACTCCAATTACCACTTCCTTAACCATGTTTATGCATCATTAATCAAGGTATATATTTGACATTCAGACTGCAAAAAAGCCCTAGCCACATTTGACAAAAATAAGGATCCAAAATTCTTTGCTCTAAAAAATTTTCTCTCATTTCTTTCCAAAATTTTCCCAAATTTCTTCAAGTGTTTGGTTCATTCGTGCTCTGCTCGTCATCAATCCTCATCACTGAGCAATACTTGAGCCATAATCCCCTGGAATTCGTGCTACTACAAGCAGTACCAAGCACGAGTTCTTCAATGGTGAAAGTTGAAGGTTGCTGATTCGAGCTCAACCAAATATCCAAAACCTTTCCATTCACTCATTCAAGGATGCTGGAACACGATTGGAAGCATTTCTGGGCTTGAAGCACACGAAATCACAATCTGCTCATCAAGAGGTGAAAATTCGACTCTCCCTTTTCTTAAATCCATCATGATATACTTGTAGATCTTTCCTTTGTGATGATTCTGAGCTAAACATTGTTTGATTTCGTGCCAAAATGAGAGAGAACGAGGGTTTTGAAGTTTATGTTCATGACAAGATTTGATCGATTCTTGATGTTGTTGTTGTTTTTAGACAAATTGCATACTGATCCGTGTTAAGTGATGGTGGATCTTCATGAATGTGTGTTTAATTTGTACTTCTGGAACTATTGGAATTTTCTGGAAAATTTCGTGCATGAAGATCATGAAGATCTTCATGCTGTTCATGAAACTGCATTTTTTCCTGCGGATTTAGCCGCAGCCTTCATAGGGCGTTGCTGCGACATTACCTGCGGAAACACGTGAGTTTCCTGCGGATTTCATTCGCCTAAGGCATGCATGCGCTTCCCATGCGCTGTTTCTGATTGGCTGAGCCAATCCACTAATTGAAACGCACCGTTTGGTGCTTGGCGCCGGTTTGGTCTTTTTCAAATTAATTACAACTTTGCCACTGTTATTTTAATTGTTTTATTTAAATCATTTCTTTTCAATTCTTATTTCATTTTATGTGGCCAACTTCAAAAATTCATAAGTCAATCAATTTTCATCCAAAATTCATGGGACTTTTTGCAAAATGTTCATCTTGATCTCTAGTTTTTTATCATGATTTTTCCAGAATTTTTGCATGTATGGATTTTAAAATGTACTAGGGTTTTGTTCATGTGGTCCATTTTATGTACGTCTCACCAAATTGATTGTGAAATGATGATACCTTATCCAATGACTCCCAAATTTTTTGTGCTTAAACTAGACACATTCATGGTGATTTTGGTGTAGAGTTTGTGAATTTATCATTGTTGGCTTGTGAGTTATGATTTTTTAAATTAGGGTGTGACAATTTGTGTCACACCATTGATGTCCAACTTCATGATTTTAATTACCTTGCCTAATGAACTCAAATTGGTCTGATTTTTGGCATGAATATGCTTACGGATGTTGAGAATGTGTATGAATTTTTCTGGATTATTGGAGTGCATTTTCTATTTGATTGATAATTTCTCCCCTGTTGGACCAAAATGTTGACTTTTGTGACACATGATGCCATATGATTTGTGAAATTCTCATACATTATTGGATGGACATGAAATTTGACATGTGATTAGTAGACATCTTAAGGTTTATCATGGTTTTAGTCCCATTCATTTCTCATATGTTGTCACTGATTTATGATTTATTGAAGTTGGTGCATGTTTGGTTGACTTCTTTGAGCATGTTTGAACTTGCCCTGCCTTTCTGATTTTCATTTCCCTACTTACCATGATCCAATTGAGCTGAAATTTGGTGTGCTTATCATGTAATGGATGATGCTTGATTATGAATTATTTGAGAATTTTTGGAATTGTTTGTGATTGGATTTGAGTTGCATATTTTTGTTGACTTCTATGAGCTTCCATATGCCATGCCTTGACCTAATTTGCTTATGAAATGATGATAATGATTGATATGAGCATGAAACCAATTGGGTTTGTTTCTTGATTGCTTGAACTTGATTTTGGACACTTGTCATTTGCTGTTTTGACTTTTTTATCTCTTTTTGACCCTAGGCTTGTCCTAGTGGTCATGTTGCTCATGTTTAAGTTTGTTGTTTCAGGTTAAGCAACAAATATCCAAAGAAACTTATGCAAATTGATTGAGCTTGATTGATTATCATGACTAACTTGTTTGTTTTGTAGGTTGCTTGGCTCACATGCTTTGAGCCTTGTGCATTGCACATTTAACTGATTGTGTTGACTGTTGATCTCTATCTCATTTTGTTTTGACTTTGAATTGTATACTGATGTTGTCTGACTGGTTTCAGGTACCTTTAGTTGCTTATAGTTCCTTGTGAACTTTGCTTTGCTTTGCTTGAATAGCAATTTGCATTGAGGTATAATTTCTCATCTTCATGTAGTCTGGAAGACCTGGCCTGTTACTTGGTCAGGCACCTGTCTGAAGTCCTCCTTAAGAGGCAATGTTTGTGACTGTTTACAATTTGTCCTTGTACATATACAAAGACCTCCTAAGTGAAGAGGCAATTGGTAGAATCCAAGAGATATGCAACCTATCTCCTACTATTCTGTGTGTCACTTACCTTGCTCACACTGCTTGTGTTGATGCATAGTGGGTAAAAACCCAAGATCTATAGAGTCTAACTTGTGGAGAGAGTTCCTACTTTCTGAACTCCCACACCTTCTGATATTCAAATGCTCTCCCTGACCAGGGATAAGAGCAATGAGGCACACCCCTCATCTCCTTTCATCTGCTTCACCTTAGCCCCTCAATGGCAAGGTTAAGAGCTAACACTACCCAGTTCCAGTGGTTTGTTTGTTGAGGTTGATATGACCCCTCGACTAAAACCTAACCTTGATTGAGCCCATCGTTTGCATATAGTGTGTGCTACTTGTGCTTGCGTGTTTGCTTTAGCTTGCTTCCTGTGCAAGTTAGGTTTAGTTTGGCTTGCTTCCTGTGCAAGTTAGGTTTGGTGTGGCTTGCTTCCTGTGCAAGTCATGTTTAGGATAGGCTTGCTTCCTGTGCAAGTTAGCTAGAAACCTTAACTTAGGGATGAATTTGCATGATAACATCTAGGCTCGAGTCGTAGTCTCCCTAGTTGTGTCTCCCTCTATTATCTGGTTAGGCTAGTCCTGTGTCCCTCTGTAGGGGAACTACGTCGCCCTGATCCTCATACCAGATGAGGTACGTAGGCAGGAGATGAGCTGATCTCTCCGGGAGCCCTTTTTTCTTTTTTTTCAACCCCTTTTTGTCCTCAACCCCTCTGTGTGTGTTGTTGTGTGCTTGGAAGCTGATGTAAGTCCATCGAGTGGCATTCGGGTTCCAGTGTGGGTTTGTTTTGGTTCGGATGCTGATGTAAGTTCAGTGATTGACATTCAGGCTCCACGTTTGCCTTTGCCTGTGTTTGTTTGTGTGCGTGTTAGCCGAGCTACGAATGCTCTGATTCTCCTTTGTTCGAGGAGATACGTATGCGTAGGATGCGATATCCTAGCGAGCATGTGTCGTTTCCCCAGTCCGAACTACTTAGACTCTGATGTCTATGCTTGATAGACTAAGTAGGCCCAGGATGTTGTATCCTGCCGAGTCAGTTTCAGTCTTGTTTGTTTTCCTGTGTCTCTTTCAGCCAGTGTGTGTGTGTGAGCAGTGTTTTAGCAACCATTTTCCTTCCTTTTGTGCGTGGATCCCGTCGAGTACGACGGATGCGTAGGGGTGCTAATACCTTCCCTTCGCATAACCGACTCCCGATACCATTCTCTTTGGTCGCGAGACCATGTCTTTTCCAGGTTTACTCTGAGCGTTTCCTTTCCCTCTTTTGGGATAAATAACGCACGGTGGCGGCTTTGTTGTTCTTGTTCTCCCGCCGGTTTTTCGCGTAATGCGACAGCTGGCGACTCTGCTGGGGAAAGAAGAAGTTGACCTCTTGCTGGTCCATCTTCCCTAAGCGAGTCTCTCCTAGCGCTCTCTAGGTTAGGGTTTTGGTTGCTGTCTGCTGTTGTATTTATTGCATTCATTTGTATATATTTGCATTTACTGTTTGCATTTATTGTTTGCATTAATGTTTGCATTCATTCATATTCATCTGCTGGCTGTGATGTGTTTCTCTGTTTGGGGTGGGAGTTACTCGAGGTAAAAGGCCCAATACCCAGGCTATGAGTGAAATCTAGGAAACCTAGGAATAGAGTGATTCATGGGAAGCGGGTGGTATGCGCCACTTAGCGGAACATTGATATCACGAGCAGTTCAGACCCTGGTGGGATATTATCGTTGCATACTTCGGGTGTGTATATGATGATATTCTGCGAAAGGTTATTTATGCTACGTTTCTCTCGACCTTACACTGGCCTAGACGACACCCGTGAGTGGGGAGGGATGATCATTTTAACAGGTACTGATGGTGACCGGTTGGTGACTAGATGGTGACTCAGTTCTCCAGATATGGGCTCAGATGCCAGTTGATCAGGTTGAATTTGGGTTTCAAAGGAATTGTGACTCCGAGTTCAAGCCAAAGCTCCGATCCGGTGTTCTGAGACGCACAGTCTGCCAGTCTTGGCTCCATCATTTGCATCATAGCATGTTTATTTTTCAAAAAAAATAAAATAATAATGCATGAAAAAAGTTAACTCGCATACGCATATCCTTTTCAGGATCATTCATGATAAAATAGCATCCGCATCATACACATATCATGCACATATCATCCTTGCATTGCAGACATGTTTGGGGACACGACTTCTCACTTTGGGTTTTGATTGAGACAGGATTGTTGATCATCGTCCGCACCGCAACCAGATTGAATCAACAAAGAAGTATGGACCAGGTTCAAGCCGAGCTAGCTGAGATGAGGGCAAACATGGCCCAATTCATGAGCATGATGCAAGGGGTTGTTCAGGGGCAAGAGGAGCTGCGTGCCTGTGATTCCAACTGCCAACCGTGTTTCACCAGTGGGTGTTCCTGTGAATGATATTGCTGCTGCTGCCGCTCCCGCCAGTGACTATGATGTGGGTGATGAGTTGAGGGGCATCAGAATCAATGGACAACCTCTTGCTGCAGAGGTCAATGCCAGAGCTACCCGGGCTCCTATTCGTCATCCTGCTCCGATTGTTGACAGACAAGAGGACATGTTTACTCTCCTCAGTGAGGACGATGACGTTGTGAGAACCGAAGAGAGGGATAGAAAAGTGGATGCTCTTGCTAAGAAAATACGAGTCATGGAATGTCAGAACTCCCTTGGGTTTGATGTGACCGGCATGGGGCTGGTAGAGGGTTTGAGAATCCCGTACAAGTTCAAAGCACCCTCATTCGAAAAGTACAACGGTACCTCCTGTCCTCGCACCCATGTGCAGGCTTACTATAGAAAGATCTCAGCATATACTGATGATGAAAAGATGTGGATGTACTTTTTCCAAGATAGTCTATCTGGGGCATCTTTGGATTGGTACATGGACCTGAAACAAGAATCAGTCAGAAGCTGGAAAGAGCTGGGTGAGGCCTTTCTGAGGCAATACAAGCACAACATGGACATGGCGCCGAGCCGAACCCAATTGCAGAGTTTGTGTCAAAAATCCAAGGAAAGCTTCAAAGAGTATGCCCAGAGATGGCGTGAGCTAGCCGCTAGAGTGCAACCTCCTATGCTGGAGAGAGAGCTGACGGACATGTTCATTGGAACCTTGCAAGGAGTGTTCATGGATCACATGGGAAGCTGCCCGTTCAGTAGCTTTTCTGATGTTGTCGTCTGTGGGGAAAGGACTGAGAGCCTTATCAAAGCAGGAAAGATTCAAGATCCTGGCTCTTCAAACTCTTCAAGTTCTAAGAAGCCATTCTCTGAGGCACCCAGAAGGGGAGAGAGTGAAACAAATGCTGTGCACCGTCGAAGGAGTGCGAACAGAGGACCATATCGTCAGGTCGCTGCTGTGACTATTCCAACAACTCAACAGCAACAGAGAAGACCAACTCAGCAGTATCAACATCAGCAGCATCGTCCGCAACAGCAGGCTTACCAGCCTCCTTATGATAATCAAGCCAATACGGGTAATGAGAGGAAGAGGATTATTTTTGACCCGATTCCCGTGTCTTACGCAGAGCTGTATCCCTCGTTGATAGAGCGGAACTTGATTACTCCCAGAGACCCGTCGGCTATACCCGTCAACCCTCGGTGGTGGTATAGGCCTGAGCAGCATTGTGTGTATCATTCAGGTGCTCCTGGTCATGACGTGGATAGTTGCTTTCAGTTGAAGATGAAGGTTCAAGACCTTGTGAGGTCAGGTATTCTGAACTTTGAAGACTTGGGTCCCCGTGATAATCAAGCTTGAAGATAACAAGTCCTGGGATGGCGCCGACTTTTCTTCAGAAGGGTTGTTCAGAAAACAGAAGCTGCTGATGCAAGAGATACTGACAGTTGTCATCCCCGGTGGGATCTATCACAATTGGGTCACTGTGGGCTTTCCTACAGTTGTTCATAAGTCAGAGTAATAATCACTTTGTTTAAAAACCCTTCTCCCATGCCAAAAGGAGAAGTGATGACATTGTTGGCAACATTTTGTGCAATGATATTTTCATTCAAATAAATTAATGTTAAACATTTGTTTTTCCATTTGTTTTCCCTTTTCGCTTTTTACATGAAATTGGTGATCACAAAAAACCCTAAAAACAAGAATAAAAGCAATCTTTTCATCTGCATAACGATTGTCTTGTTTGATTTTCAAAGAGCTTTTCATATCAAAATCATTATGCAGTTTGATTCTCAAAACCCATTGAACATAATGATCAGACGTCATCTCCCAATTTTGAATTCCCTGTATTTGAAGCGGAAGAAGATGATGTTGAAGGGATTCCTGACGAGATTTCCCGACTTCTTGAGCAAGAAAAGAAGATCACTCAGCTGCATCTCGAGAATCAGCAGAACAGCCAACTGGGGCATCAAAAAAAATGTAAAATAAAAAAAGAAAAGAAGAAAAAGAGGGTGCAAAATCAAAAGAAATCCAAATCAAAAGAAAGAAAAAGAAAGAAAGAAACAAAAGAAAAATAGCACCCTCAAAGTCCCAAGTTGACTGATGCTGAATGGATCCAGAGTCACTACGACCAAGTGAATCCGATCGAAAAGAAGAGATCAACTGCCATGTGTCATGGTCATTCATATCAGCAGAGAGTGAAAAAGCATTCGACAAGAAGGTCAAGTCTCGTGTGTTCCGAGAAGGTGACTTTGTGCTCAAGAAGGTCTTGTCTTTCGTGCTCGATTCCAGGGGCAAGTGGACTCCAAGCTATGAATGTCCATATGTTGTTAGGAGAGCCTTTTCAGGCAATGTTTTGACACTTACAACAATGGATGGAGAAGTTCACTCGTCCTGTGAATTCCGATGCAGTCAAGAAATACTTCGCCTAAAACAAAAAAGCAGAATAGCTCGCTAAGTCGAACACCCCAAAGGGAAACTTAGGCAAAAAGGAGCGTCTCGGTGGATTGAAAACCCGAAAGGGCGATCCAGGCAAAAGTTAGAGACATTGGAAAAAAAGAATTTGCATCCCGCTGGATTGATCACCTCACACTGGGGCAATCTAGGCAAAAATTAGGGGTTTGGCAAGTGACTGCATCTTGACAAGACTATGCTCTATATCTGTCATCCGTCAGGGATTCTCGATTCGTCGTCGACTGAAGCTCCGAATACATCGAAAATTCGGAATGGTAGAGGAAAGGTCATTATGTTCAATGTAGCCCTCTCCAATATATATCACCGATTTCAAACTTGCACAGATCTATGGAGTCTCGCCCTTTGCAGACCACCATTCCATCACATCAATTTGAGCTTTTATCCAATTATTTGCACTCTTATTTGTTTCAACTCAACAAATGTTTTGCATGTTTTTAATTGATAAAGTATTATTGTTTTCAAAATAAACAAATTTTTCAAAAAAATTATTCTTAAACAAAGTGAACATTCACGATGATGGAAGGATACTTAGGAGATCCGCAGTGCTCTCCCGAGGGTGGTATGATTACCAACAGGTAAGACATTTGTTCGTATCTCGAGCATAACTGTATCTTTTTCCTGTCGAACCTCTTTTGGTTTCTCCTCAGCAAGGTTGCTCAGTGCAGCGTCGGTTGAAGTTGTTCGCCTTCACGTTCCCGGCAGTACGGCATTCTTCCTCCAAGTCCCTGTTACCCCTATTGTGGGGCATCTCCAGTATAGGTTTGTTTGAGCCCTACCGTGGGGCATTCCCAGCAAGGTTGCTGTTGAAATACTTTTGTGGGGTAGTTCCCCAAGCAGAGTGTTTACTGAAGACGTTAGCGTTCGTCTCTCCAGCAGAGCAGTCTTCTCCTCTCCCCGCAGGATGGTGTTGTTCCCTGATATCCCGGTTTCCAGCAGATCGCGTTTGCTCTCTGGTGTTTTTGGCCTTCCCTATGGAAGAAGAGTAGTACCGGGTGGTTGATTCCTGGACCTGTGTGTTTACATGTCTGTTTGTCAGCATTCATCATACATTCATCATGCATAATGCATACATGCATAATCATAGCATTCAGATACTCATGATGCAGCTGTTGCCGTGTATCTGTTGATGGTTGTCTCCTGCTATTTGTTGATACAGATCTCTCTAGTAGATCCTCCCTAGCAGATATGGGTGTGTCTGATCTCTCCATGTAGAGCCAACCCCTTAAGCAGAAAGTGTCTATCCTTTCCTGCCATTTCCCCACTAAGATACATCCTCATGGATGACGGTTGTTTCCGTTCCCTCCTACATATAACGGGATGGGTTTTCCCTATTGAGTTCTTTCCTCATTAGGATGAGTCTTGATTCAGTTTGCCTTTTTGGATCGATCCTAAACTGGCTTCCTTGTAACTGTCTCTTGTGTCTCCCTGGGGCATAAATGAATAGTGACTCACTAACCGACACTCATTCATCTTATCCTCAGCAGATTGTGTTGGCCTCTACCTACAAACCGGTAGTTGTAAGTCCTATCTTTGTGGTTTTCTACCTACTAGCTGGTAGTTGTAAAATCCCACTTTCATCCCCTTGTTGGAGTTAACCCTTTGTGCTCATCCTATCGATGACTGGTTACTTTTCCGTGGTTTTCTGCCTACTAACCAGTAGATGTAATCCCCTCTTTGCGGTTATCAGTACCCAGTTGGCGGTATTGATATTCTTTTCCCCTCTGGATACTTGCCTTGATCAAGCAGTATTGTCCCCATTGGATCTTCCCTTTCTTTTTGGATACTTGCTCCGAGTAAGCAACTTTATCCTCTTTTGATTGGTCATCTTTGCATACCTAGTCCTGGTACCGATGCCTTTCTTGTCGGTCGCTTATCCATTTAACAACCCGCAACCCGGTTATGGATAATCTTCCATGCGAGTATATTATCTACGTTTTGACGGCTATAGATAATGTATCTCATGCACTCTCTGGTCAGTCTTTTGATTGTTTTCTCCAGCAGAGTAAGATTCGTATTCCTTTGTTCGGAATCGAATGTCCATCCTTTAACAAGTTTGCCTTCGCTCTCTTCAGGATGTTGTCGGTCGCTTATCCATTTAACAACCTGCAACCCGGTTATGGATAATCTTCCATGCGAGTATATTATCTACGTTTTGACGGCTATAGATAATGTATCTCATGCACTCTCTGGTCAGTCTTTTGATTGTTTTCTCCAGCATAGTAAGATTCGTATTCCTTTGTTCGGAATCGAATGTCCATCCTTTAACAAGTTTGCCTTCGCTCTCTTCAGGATGTTGTCGGTCGCTTATCCATTTAACAACCTGCAACCCGGTTATGGATAATCTTCCTTGCGAGTCTATTATCTACGTTCTGACGGCTATAGATAATATGTCTCATGCACTCTCTGGTCAGTCTTTTGATTGTTTTCTCCAGTAGAGTAAGATTCGTATTCCTTTGTTCGGAATCGAATGTCCATCCTTTAACAAGTTTGCTTTCGCTCTCTTTAGGATGATGTCGGTCGATTATTCATTTAACAACCTGCAACCCGGTTATGGATAATCTTCCATGCGAGTATGTTATCTACGTTTTGACGGCTATAGATAATATATCTCATGCGCTCTTGGGTCGAAGTCGTCCTCCCCAGTTGAGTAAGATTCGTATTCCTTGTGGAATCGAATGTCCATCCTTTAACAAGTTTGCTTTCGCTCTCTTTAGGATGATGTCGGTCGATTATTCATTTAACAACCTGCAACCCGGTTATGGATAATCTTCCATGCGAGTGTATTATCTACGTTTTGACGGCTATAGATAATATATCTCATGCACTCTTTGGTCAATCTTTCGATTGTTATCCCCATCATAGGTCTTTGACATGCGTGCCGGATCACTTATCACTGTTTTATCATCTTCGCCGATGCTGATAGGCATGAAGAATTTTCCGGTGTTCAGACCGAAGTGGCGTTCAGGCCAATTTCCGATTTTCAGATCGAAGAAGTTTCCGACGATCAGGTCGATGTACTTGTGGCGTTCATGCCAATTTCCGATTTTCAGATCGAAGAAGTTTCCGACGATCAGGTCGATGTACTTATGGCACTCAGGCCAATTTTCCGGTGTTCAGACCGAAGTGGCGTTCAGGCCAATTTCCGATTTTTAGATCGAAGAAGTTTCCGACGATCAGGTCGATGTACTTATGGCATCCAGGCAATTTTTCCGGTGTTCAGACCGAGGCGGTATTCAGACTGAAGTGGCGTTCAGGCCAATTTCCGATTTTCAGACCGACATCAATATTCTCATGGTCCGGTGTTCAGTATTCAGACTGACGGACGGCGCTCAGGCCGTGGTTCTTGGTGTCACCAATTACCCATATGTTTCTGTTTCGGTGATCAGGCCGACTTTCTCCGTTTTAGACGGATCATTGTTTCAAGACTATTTCTTTGCCGATCCTGACAGGCGTTGTTAATTATTTTCCCAGCAGAGTGCAAATTTCTACGGTTCTTTGGTATTCAATCCCTGTGTACCCTGAAAGTCTGACAGCCGTCGCTCTCATCCATTCGGGTTCCCAGCTGATTGAATAGGGGCAGCTGTAGCACCTCAAATTTGCACCTACCTTTTGTACATACATTCTCATATTAGGTCATAGCATTAACATAGTCCACTGCATAACATTGCATTGTCCCTTTGCCCAAGTGCAAGCCATTCGGAAGAATTAGGTCAAACTGATCAGGAGATCAGTCAGTCAAGCAAGCCAGTGCAATTTCCATTGAGACAAGGCCTTAGGGTTGGTACAACATGTTCACATGACCTAGGGGTCCTTTTGAAGTGATTTGGTCAAGGTTTGATTGCTCAGAAGTCATCAGTCAGTGTGCAGTCCACCAGAAACCCTAGAAAGTCAACTGTTGGTCAACTGTACATTTAATCAGTGATTGGATGGTGGGAATTGGTTTGAGAGATTTCATACATGTCCATATAAGCCTCATATAACATGTCAAACATCCACATTGAAGAATTTGAAGTCAAACAAGAAATTTCCAAAAATAGAAAGTTGACCTGTAATTGGAATTTGCCAAAAATGGAAAGTCTTGATCCTCAAGATTACATCATGATACAAGCTTCAAATGAATTTTTTCCCAACATGAAAGTTGAAGGTCTTGTTCTTGCCTTTCCAAAAAGTCCAAGAACACTCATTTATCATTTATGGTTGGCAAGTTATGATCAAATCATTTTCAGAAATTTTTGAACTTCAAAGTGGCATATCTTCCAAACCATTTGGCCAAATTGGGTGGGGTTTTTTTGCTACAAGTCATATTTGATGCCCTCTTTCCAAATTTGTCATCACAATTCATCAAAAGTTTACCAATCAAAATGGCCATTTTCAAAGTAGCATGAATTAAATTAAGTGAAGTGAAAAAATGGACTTTCAAAATAAGCATTTCCAACACTTTGTGCCAATTGGAATTGTCTTGAAATCACATTTAGAGGTTGTCCATAGCCCAAATTCGTGCACATCCATGCACCCCCATGCAACTTGAATGGATTTTAGCAAATTGGTCAAAACACACTCATTTAAGCCAACTCCAATTACCACTTCCTTAACCATGTTTATGCATCATTAATCAAGGTATATATTTGACATTCAGACTGCAAAAAAGCCCTAGCCACATTTGACAAAAATAAGGATCCAAAATTCTTTGCTCTAAAAAATTTTCTCTCATTTCTTTCCAAAATTTTCCCAAATTTCTTCAAGTGTTTGGTTCATTCGTGCTCTGCTCGTCATCAATCCTCATCACTGAGCAATACTTGAGCCATAATCCCCTGGAATTCGTGCTACTACAAGCAGTACCAAGCACGAGTTCTTCAATGGTGAAAGTTGAAGGTTGCTGATTCGAGCTCAACCAAATATCCAAAACCTTTCCATTCACTCACTCAAGGATGCTGGAACACGATTGGAAGCATTTCTGGGCTTGAAGCACACGAAATCACAATCTGCTCATCAAGAGGTGAAAATTCGACTCTCCCTTTTCTTAAATCCATCATGATATACTTGTAGATCTTTCCTTTGTGATGATTCTGAGCTAAACATTGTTTGATTTCGTGCCAAAATGAGAGAGAACAAGGGTTTTGAAGTTTATGTTCATGACAAGATTTGATCGATTCTTGATGTTGTTGTTGTTTTTAGACAAATTGCATACTGATCCGTGTTAAGTGATGGTGGATCTTCATGAATGTGTGTTTAATTTGTACTTCTGGAACTATTGGAATTTTCTGGAAAATTTCGTGCATGAAGATCATGAAGATCTTAATGTTGTTCATGAAACTGCATTTTTTCCTGCGGATTTAGCCGCAGCCTTCATAGGGCGTTGCTGCGACATTACCTGCGGAAACACGTGAGTTTCCTGCGGATTTCATTCGCCTAAGGCATGCATGCGCTTCCCATGCGCTGTTTCTGATTGGCTGAGCCAATCCACTAATTGAAACGCACCGTTTGGTGCTTGGCGCCGGTTTGGTCTTTTTCAAATTAATTACAACTTTGCCACTGTTATTTTAATTGTTTTATTTAAATCATTTCTTTTCAATTCTTATTTCATTTTACGTGGCCAACTTCAAAAATTCATAAGTCAATCAATTTTCATCCAAAATTCATGGGACTTTTTGCAAAATGTTCATCTTGATCTCTAGTTTTTTATCATGATTTTTCCAGAATTTTTGCATGTATGGATTTTAAAATGTACTAGGGTTTTGTTCATGTGGTCCATTTTATGTACGTCTCACCAAATTGATTGTGAAATGATGATAACTTATCCAATGACTCCCAAATTTTTTGTGCTTAAACTAGACACATTCATGGTGATTTTGGTGTAGAGTTTGTGAATTTATCATTGCTGGCTTGTGAGTCATGATTTTTTGAATTAGGGTGTGACAATTTGTGTCACACCATTGATGTCCAACTTCATGATTTTAATTACCTTGCCTAATGAACTCAAATTGGTCTGATTTTTGGCATGAACATGCTTATGGATGTTGAGAATGTGTATGAATTTTTCTGGATTATTGGAGTGCATTTTCTATTTGATTGATAATTTCTCCCCTGTTGGACCAAAATGTTGACTTTTGTGACACATGATGCCATATGATTTGTGAAATTCTCATACATTATTGGATGGACATGAAATTTGACATGCGATTAGTAGACATCTTAAGGTTTATCATGGTTTTAGTCCTATTCATTTCTCATATGTTGTCACTGATTTATGATTTATTGAAGTTGGTGCATGTTTGGTTGACTTCTTTGAGCATGTTTGAACTTGCCCTGCCTTTCTGATTTTCATTTCCCTACTTCCCATGATCCAATTGAGCTGAAATTTGGTGTGCTTATCATGTAATGGATGATGTTTGATCATGAATTATTTGAGAATTTTTGGAATTGTTTGTGATTGGATTTGAGTTGCATATTTCTGTTGACTTCTATGAGCTTCCATATGCCATGCCTTGACCTAATTTGCTTATGAAATGATGATAATGATTGATATGAGCATGAAACCAATTGGGTTTGTTTCTTGATTGCTTGAACTTGATTTTGGACACTTGTCATTTGCTGTTTTGACTTTTTTATCTCTTTTTGACCCTAGGCTTGTCCTAGTGGTCATGTTGCTCATGTTTAAGTTTGTTGTTTCAGGTTAAGCAACAAATATCCAAAGAAACTTATGCAAATTGATTGAGCTTGATTGATTATCATGACTAACTTGTTTGTTTTGTAGGTTGCTTGGCTCACATGCTTTGAGCCTTGTGCATTGCACATTTAACTGATTGTGTTGACTGTTGATCTCTATCTCATTTTGTTTTGACTTTGAATTGTATACTGATGTTGTCTGACTGGTTTCAGGTACCTTTAGTTGCTTATAGTTCCTTGTGAACTTTGCTTTGCTTTGCTTGAATAGCAATTTGCATTGAGGTATAATTTCTCATCTTCATGTAGTCTGGAAGACCTGGCCTGTTACTTGGTCAGGCACCTGTCTGAAGTCCTCCTTAAGAGGCAATGTTTGTGACTGTTTACAATTTGTCCTTGTACATATACAAAGACCTCCTAAGTGAAGAGGCAATTGGTAGAATCCAAGAGATATGCAACCTATCTCCTACTATTCTGTGTGTCACTTACCTTGCTCACACTGCTTGTGTTGATGCATAGTGGGTAAAAACCCAAGATCTATAGAGTCTAACTTGTGGAGAGAGTTCCTACTTTCTGAACTCCCACACCTTCTGATATTCAAATGCTCTCCCTGACCAGGGATAAGAGCAATGAGGCACACCCCTCATCTCCTTTCATCTGCTTCACCTTAGCCCCTCAATGGCAAGGTTAAGAGCTAACACTACCCAGTTCCAGTGGTTTGTTTGTTGAGGTTGATATGACCCCTCGACTAAAACCTAACCTTGATTGAGCCCATCGTTTGCATATAGTGTGTGCTACTTGTGCTTGCGTGTTTGCTTTAGCTTGCTTCCTGTGCAAGTTAGGTTTAGTTTGGCTTGCTTCCTGTGCAAGTTAGGTTTGGTGTGGCTTGCTTCCTGTGCAAGTCATGTTTAGGATAGGCTTGCTTCCTGTGCAAGTTAGCTAGAAACCTTAACTTAGGGATGAATTTGCATGATAACATCTAGGCTCGAGTCGTAGTCTCCCTAGTTGTGTCTCCCTCTGTTATCTGGTTAGGCTAGTCCTGTGTCCCTCTGTAGGGGAACTACGTCGCCCTGATCCTCATACCAGATGAGGTACGTAGGCAGGAGATGAGCTGATCTCTCCGGGCGCCCTTTTTTCTTTTTTTTCAACCCCTTTTTGTCCTCAACCCCTCTGTGTGTGTTGTTGTGTGCTTGGAAGCTGATGTAAGTCCATCGAGTGGCATTCGGGTTCCAGTGTGGGTTTGTTTTGGTTCGGATGCTGATGTAAGTCCAGTGATTGGCATTCAGGCTCCACGTTTGCCTTTGCCTGTGTTTGTTTGTGTGCGTGTTAGCCGAGCTACGAATGCTCTGATTCTCCTTTGTCCGAGGAGATACGTATGCGTAGGATGCGATATCCTAGCGAGCATGTGTCGTTTCCCCAGTCCGAACTACTTAGACTCTGATGTCTATGCTTGATAGACTAAGTAGGCCCAGGATGTTGTATCCTGCCGAGTCAGTTTCAGTCTTGTTTGTTTTCCTGTGTCTCTTTCAGCCAGTGTGTGTGTGTGAGCAGTGTTTTAGCAACCATTTCCCTTCCTTTTGTGCGTGGATCCCGTCGAGTACGACGGATGCGTAGGGGTGCTAATACCTTCCCTTCGCATAACCGACTCCCGATCCCATTCTCTTTGGTCGCGAGACCATGTCTTTTCCAGGTTTACTCTGAGCGTTTCCTTTCCCTCTTTTGGGATAAATAACGCACGGTGGCGGCTTTGTTGTTCTTGTTCTCCCGCCGGTTTTTCGCGTAATGCGACAATATGGTGTTGTCAAGATCATTGATCATTGGTTCTTGATTTCATGCTTGCATAAGTACATTGGTCTTTGGGCCGTTGATTTTCCTTTAATCCATCAAGGTTCTCAAACCATTTTAGGTCATCCTTGTTGATCCATCTATGCATTTTAATCAGGTTTCATTCATGTTGCTTGGGATTTGAACCAGATAAAAGTCATGTTCATCTACACAAGTCTATACAAACAATAAAACCCTAGTTTCTAACCTACAGTTGACCTTGGTCAACTAGCTGACCAAAGACAACCATTTTTCCTAGTCATTTTCAAGCCCATTCTCATTGGTCTATGTCCATGATCCATGTTTAACCAAGGTTACTTTCCCATGTTTCTATTTTTAAATTCTATTCATGTTTATACTTTAAACCTTTTCAAATCTTATTCATGTTTCATCCATTTTCAAATCTTGTTCATAATCCATTCTAAACCATGATTGTTTTTGCATAAATTTTGTTCAGCTAGGTTTTCTTTGATTCCCCAACAAAGTATGGATAACAATTTATTAACAAGGGGTTAACTTTCAATGCATGACCTCTAATGTTCTAAATCACCTTTCAATCTCATTTTGATCAAAAGTACATCAAACTTTTGTTATTTACTTCTCAGGAAAAGTCAAAGGTTCATGTGTTTATTTCCATGCCTTTATCACCAATTTACCTCAAGCTTCGAGCAATCTAATCAAGATACATTCAAGGAAACCTTATTTTGAGTTCATATGATCATCCATGTGCTTTAAAATGCGAGGAAAGTCCAAGTACACAAGTTTGTTCCAAGTGTTTGACCAAAAAGTCAACATTTGAAGTCAAAGTTCCAAAGATCACAACTCCTTCAATTCTCAACATTTTTGAATATTTCTATTTGCATATGAATCTTATCAACATCCTATACAACTTCTCTTTACATGACAAGATCCAATTATGCTTGGAGGATCATCAAAAGTTTGGAGACATTATAGGTCATTTGTGGACTTAGTGAAATTTAACATATTTTCAAATGACTCTTTCTCAACTTTCAGGGATTGTAACTTCTTCAATTTTCAACATTTGAGGCTGATTCTTTTTTCATAATGTCATTTATGATGCACTCTATAAGTTTTCTTCAAGGATCAGAGTCAAGATATGCTTGAAAGGCCATGGAATTCATTGAAACATTACAGGTCATTTTCAGTCATTGGATACTTAAAGTTTTCTAAGTTACATGATTAGTTTTCCATGCCAACTTCAACATGCCATAACTTTGTGCTCAAGCATCCAAATGAGACCTTTCTTGGCATATTATAATCTATGTTATGATGTCAACACATTACAAAAAGAATGGGACCAAAAAGCCTCATGAGTAGGATGGCCCATTGAGTTAAACATGGTGACTTGGAACTGAAGAAATCACCATTTCCCGAAATTTGAACTTCACTAATCTCACTTCCAAGCCAAATTAGCATGTGTTTTGGACCTAAACATGTTTAACCAAGTCTCCAGAAGTTAATTAACCCTTGAAACGCATCATTTGACTGAGTTTTAATGGATTGCAAGTAACATTTTTCTCACATTCGGATCAATTTCGTTTTGCATGAATTAAGCTTGATTTAACACGTATTTGGATCCAAACACATTCCTTATAAATAGAGGAAGCTAATGCATTCATTTCCAAGCTTTTGAGATCCAAGAAACCCCTGCTGCAATCTGAAGTTTTCTAGAAAAATTCAACTATCGTGTTTTGGCTTCCAGCTTATTTCAATCCAATTTCTTGATTCCATTAGCATCTCCGACATCCTCTGAAACTTTTACAACAATTCCCAAGCTCTGAGACCTTCTAAATTTCTCTAACCAAATCGAGCTTCATCAACTTCTGATCATCATTTGGACAAGGTAGTTTTGAGCACCATTTGAATTCAAACAAGTTACCATAATGTAGTCCTTCATTCTCTAATGCTTTCCCCTAACTTATCTGGTGTTGATTGATTTTTTTGATCATTTTATTTTATTTTTCGTGGCTTGCTTCCTTCTGAAACTTCTATGAAATTCTCTGTGCTCGACTTATATAATGAATTTAGAGCATAAGGTTGAATTCGAGATGAGAAGAGGATCACAATGGTCGTGATCTCATATTCTGGATTTACCAAATGATGAAACTCCGATGAGAGACGACCAAAGAAGATGACCGGAGTGTTCCAGGTTGTCTGAGCTTGGTCAGACACGTTGGAGGAACGGAATGTTTTAATTGGCTCGTTTTGAATTGGATCTCGTGTGTTGTTTGTGTTGAATTCCATCGCTCTAACTTGAGGAGTGTTAAATCTGCCACGTCAATTAATAAGGCGTGATCCAATGCTCCGTATTTTTTCTGATTTTAATTTTTTTTCTTTTATTATTTTTAATTTCTTTTTCTTTTAAAATTCATAGTAATTTCATTTTTCATCCAAAAAATCCCAAAATAATTTCTAAAATTCTCTTTTATTTTTCTTCATCTGAGTTTTATCTTTTCATATTTTATTTCACTGGTTTTTTATTTTTCATGGAATTTCTCTTTTCTCCTTTGTTTTAATTAGTTTAAAAATAATTTTCTTCATTTTTAAATTCTGAAAAAAAATTATTATATGCTTCTTATTTTATTTCCAACCTTCCATAATTTTCTTGGCCATTTATTTGGTGTTTTGTATGACCTTATGGAATTTTCATTTTATTTCTATTTTAAAGTCCATTTAAAAATACTTTTGGTGTATTTTTATTTCATCTAATTTCATTTTATTTTTGGGTGACCTTTGTGAACTTCTGTTGGTCTTGGATCATGATGGTTGAGACCATAAGTCTCATCAAACTCAATGGATCTTAGGTGTAATCCACCAAAATGGATGATTGATTTTGATGATGACTTGATCAAACCTTTGATCCAATTTGGGTGTGATCTCTCTTGTCCCCTTCTTATTCATCTCTTTCTTTTCTCTTTTATCAATTGGATGACTTGTGTCTATCTTGTTCATGATGTGTGGATTGGTGCTTCATGAACTTTTACCATTTCAAATCTACCTCCTAATTGATCATGCATCATTTAAGGTACTTTTGATTGATGCATAAGTTTGTCCTAAGTGTCATGAAGTATGGATTGAAGTAATGGACCATCCTCATAGCCTTTGTGCTTGATCCTTTTTTTTTTGTGGCATGGCTTTAGGAGAATGATTTACATATCATTTCTCTAGCATGCATTAACACATACATTATTATTGACCGACCTCATATAGTTGTGACTTCTACATAAGCCAATTACAATTGCTTAACATAACGCTAAATTTGTCCCGAAAGTAAGGCATTTTCATAAGTGAGATTATAAGTCTCCTGCTCCTCATGGTATTGTGTGAAAATATTTCTCCCTTTCTGTTTGTGAGAGTTAGTGGCATATTTGCTGATTTTATCCAAGTTAGAGCACTTCTCATGATGATGTATAGGTTCATATTTCATTCTTGTGAGTGAATAGTTGAGTGTTCTCCAAAAAATAACCAAAACCATCTTTCATTTTTTATTACTAACATAACTTACTAACATTTTATTGTAATAACTTTACTTTAATGCCATTTATCTTATGCTCTTTATTTCTTTTGCCATTTACTTTATACTTTTATTTTAGCATCTCATCTCATATTGTTTTATGTTTATGCTCTTTTTCCTTTGTCCATCTGGACTTCTTTTTATTTTAAAGACATTAATAAAGGAAAAACCCTTAAAAGTTTGATCTCCCTTTGATTTATGGACTAGATGTTACTATCCTTAGTAATGTTATGGTGTTATGGACTTAGAGCTAAGACCTTGACCTTTGCTTTAGGGGCCTGGGATTCAGCTGATACCTTTGACTTTGGATTTCTCTGTGAAGACTTGGCTTGGTTATTTTGATTTCATCTTATACATGAATTATTCTTTGCTTATTTGGGCTTACTTGAGGCTTAATCCAAATCAGAGAATTCTTGCTTGACTTATGTAGTAAAACTTGATATATCTTGGTTAGATATTTTCTCCCTAGCTTCTACCTTATGCTCTAGGATAGTCTCTTCTTCTCCTCTCTTTATTTAATTTTCAAATCTTCTGTCTCTTTTCAAAAATCTTCTTGATTTCAAACTTGAACCACTTTCTCAATAAACCTTGATTTTTGTCAGGTAGTTTTCAAAATCTTTTCCTAATAAATTCTAATTCATATTAAGCATATTCAGACCAATTTCAAAAGACTTAAAAAATGTATAACTCATTCAAATTGTTTTTGTGCCCTTTGTGCACTTTTCCTTTTAAAACTTTTCTCAAAGTTTAGATATGAGTCATTTCTATAGTTGAGGTATAATTCTACTATATCCATAGTGTTTATGATAATTATTTTCCATGTAAGAGAGCTAGTGACATACTTGTAGATTTTTATTCAAGCTGGAGCCCTTCTCATGATGATGCAAAGTTCTCATACTTATGGGCTACTAGCTGATATCCTCCTTAAAATGAAAAAAATGTCTTTTCAGTAAAAAATGAATCAAAACAAACATCTTTTTTATTTTTACCACGAACTACAAGGTTTTAATCCTCCATTGCACTTTGTTGGTAGATAGGCATGAGGCTTCATAGGTCTTGGCAAACACAAATTAAAAAAAATAATATTTCTTTTCCCATCTCTCCAATATTTTGCAAACAACACCTTTTTCAAACTAAAATGTACACATCTTCAAAGAGGTTTCCATGAAGTACCATGGATGTTTAGGGTGCTAATACCCCGCTTTTGCATAATTAACACCCGAACCCGTATCTCTTCTTATTAATTTTGTTTTAAAACTTCTTTGGGCTTTGTTTATACTTTTTCCATTTTCCTTTGGAAATAATAAAAGCGCGGTGGCGACTCTTGCTTTATGAGTTAAGTTAATCAATGGATTAATCTTAAAAAATTTACCGCTACAAAAAAGTGGCGACTATGTTGGTGAGTAGTCCTAAATGGGTTTAACCTATCTTTGTTTATGTGTGTATATTATGTTTGTTATTGTCTGTTATTGTTTGTTCTGGCTGGTGCTTGGTGATCTCTGTGAGGTGAGATAAGTCCTATACCTGAACTTGAGAGCTCTTATGATAAGAGGGTGGTATAGTCTTGTTTGGCTTACGTGGAGTTAATCCTTAATAAGCTGACTTGAGATCCCCCACTCAGTCGAGGCCCCTTTAGGGTTACTATGTCACACGAGTAGATGTAGTTGGCATTACTTTTTCCGACCTAGGATCCCGAGAAGCTAAGGACCCTAGAACCCTTAACCCCTCTTGGCCTTTTTAGGATGTAGTGCGGTGGCTATTCAAGTGTAGACTTGAATTAGTTATTACGCGATACTACACTCAGACGAGTTTCTCTTGAGAATATTATTGGTTGACTAGTAGTCGTTTAAGCCGGTAATATCGAAAAGATGGAATTATGACTCTGGGAACTCTTTAGAACCTTGTTCTACAAGTGATTATACCCTTAGTACATACATTGTGGGTTGGATCTTACCCTTGGCTCCATGCTCGTGACTCCGAACCTTTCAACCTTGTTTGTGTGCCTTGTCTGATCCTGTTTGTGATTGTTGCGTCATGCATTAATGCATTCATGAGCTTTTTTTTTTGGTTTTCAAGGAATTTAGAGACTCTCTTTGCAAAAATTACATATATTTTAACCATGGATATTGGAAGAAGGAACACTCAGAAATACAGTTTCAGACGTCCCGGTCTCATGGAATTAAGGAAGCTAGCATCTTTTGTGGATGACCCTAAGGATTTCAGAGACCGTTTGGGGAGAATCTTGTATGTTTTATCTATTGATGTTAAGGATGGTCTTCTTTGTACCTTGGTTCAGTTATATGATCCCGTTTGCCGATGCTTCACTTTCCTTAACTACTAGTTGTTGCCTACCATGGAGGAGTATGCTTATCTTTTAGTATGTCAGTTTCTGATATAGTTCCTTTTAGTGGGGTGGAAGGAATTCTTGAGTCTCGAGTTATTTCTGAAACTATTCACCTGAGGAAGTCTGACATAGATGCTAATCTCATTATCAAAGGAGGTATCAGAGGACTAACTTTTAATTTTTTGATCAAGAAGGCTTTTTGTTTTGCCAATGTTGGTAGCATGGTGGCCTTTGGAAATATCCTTGCCTTACCCTTTTATGGTTTGGTCTTGTTTCCCAACATTGACAATTTTGTTGATGTTAATGTTATTAGGGTCTTTTTGGTTGGGAATCTTGTTCCAACTCTGCTCGGTGACACTTGTTTCTCCATTCATCATAGGACTTATAAGGGGGACGAAACTATTGTCTATTGTGAACCTTTACTATATAAGTGGTTTATTTCGCACTTGCCGCAGTCTCCTATCTTCCAAGAAAACAAGGGTTGTTTAAGGTGGTCTCAAAGACTCATGTCTCTCACCAATGATGACATCACTTGGTATTCTTTAGTTTACAACGACGTCAAAATTATTTATATTTGTGGGGAGTTCTTTAATGTGCCTCTTCTTGGTACACAAGGGGGGATCAACTATAATCCAGCTTTGGCAAGACGTCAACTTGGGTTCGCTATGAAGGACAAACCTAATAACACTATGCTAGAAGGATTATTTTTCCAGGAAGGGAAAGACACTCAAGGGTTGAAGGCTAGGATGGTACGTGTTTGACACAATATTCATAGGAAAGGAAAAAGCGAGCTTGGATTAAGGAATTGTGTAATTTTTGAGCCTTACACTAGTTGGGTGAAGAAGATAGCAAAATAATTCAAGATGCCATACGCTTATGAAATACCTATGTATTTAGTAATGGTCAAATCACCCACTATTAAAGGAATAAAGGAGTTGCAAGAGGCTTTGAATGGGATGAAGTAAGAGAGGGGTGATTGGGAGGACAAATTTTACACCTCACACTTTGAGAAAGTAGAATTGCAGAAGTAGTTAAAGGAAAAAGACGACTTGATAGAGTTACTTGAGTAACATGCTTTGAAGAGATCAAGGAACCAAGAGGATTTATTTTCCTCTAGCATTTCATCTACTCACATTCCTACTTCCGGTGTTTCGAAAGACACTTTAGACAAACTCGTGATGGAGAAGGATGTTATAAAAAACAGCTATGAAAGAGAGATCAAAAGGCTTCGCAAGAAGTATCAACTTGGAGTGGATTCGTCATCGGACATGATTCCATAGAGCTAGTTTCTTTCCGTTTATGATCATTGAAATTGCATTTCTGATTGTAATCCTTCACATTATTAATAAAATGAGATTATCAGTATTTCAAAATGCGTTATGATTTTTGCAATTTATTTTATGTATTAAAGTTCCTTGAAAATATTCACATTTTCATTTTTGCATGTCATGCATCATTTTGGTATTGCTTTGAGTAAGTTTTCCAGGGGGTCTTATTTCTTCCTTTCTTAGTCTTCGTTCAGACAAGATGTCTCACCAATACAACACTCGTGTTAACCAATTGAAGAAGATGGATCCTCTAGAGCAAGAGAACTGTGAACTCCGCAAAGAGGTGTCTACTTTGAGGGACAGTTATGAAAGGCTCACTGCTATGATGGAAACTTTAGAGGCTGCTCAAAACCAGCCTCCTCAGACTCCGCTTTAGAGGACTGTGATTTCTGAAATTATCTCTACATCTGTTTCTGTGGCTCTAGTCAGTGCTCCGCAACACCACATGTGTCCTGTTTTCCCTTGAGGCATGCACCTTAACTTTGTTTCTGAAGGGTATCAACCTGCTATGGAGGTTCCTATGGCTCAACCAATATGTCTATACCACCTCTCCTGGTTCATGCTGCTCCTTATGTTGAATAACCCATTTTCCATGCTGAACAAAGTAAAACTGTTGGGGTATATGAAAGGATGGACGAGTTTCAAGATCATTTTCAAGCTATGCAGAAAGAGATTCAGGCTTTGAGGGGAAAAGATTTGTTTGGGAAGAATACTCATGATCTGTGTTTAGTTCCTAATGTGAAGATTCCGTATAAGTTCAAGCTTCCAGATTTCGAGAAGTATAAGGGCAACTCTTGTCCTCTGAGTCACTTAGTGATGTATGCTCGCAAGATGTCGACTCAAACTGATAACCATCAACTGTTGATTCACTACTTTCAAGACAGTTTAAATGGTGCTACTTTGAAATGGTACATGGGACTCGATAACACCCAGATTCGAACTTTCAACGACCTAGGTAAAGCTTTTTTTCTTCAGTACAAGTATAATGTTGACATGGCGCCAGACAGGGATCAACTTAGTGATATGTCCTAAAAGGATAAAAAAAAACTTTCAAAGAGTACACACATAGATGGTGTAAGATTGTTGCACAGGTCAGTCCTCTGTTAGAAGAGAAAGAAATGACAAAACTATTTTGGTAGACGTTGAGTCCATTTTACTATGACCGGATGGTTGCAAGCGCTCATAGTGATTTTACTGAGACGGTAAATATGGGAATGAGATTAGAAGAAGGTGTCTGTGAAGGAAGATTGAAAGAAGGTGGTTCATCTGAAAGTTCCAGAAGGTATGGGAATGGTTTTCCCAAAAATTGAGCAAGTTATGATCTTGGGAAGTTGACCTCCAAATTAGGGTTTAGACAAAATGACCTATAATCTTTCACCGTATTAAATGACTTTCCAAGCAAAAATAGCTCTTGACCTCAATATGAAAGTTGCTTGGAATGTCATTTAGAGTAACTTTGCTCTTGGAATCATTTTAATATGATAAAAATTGTAGGATATAGGGTCTAGGGAACTCCAGTTTTGACTAGTTGAATTCCTCTAGTCAACCACCATGAACCAACTTGCTAGCTTGATATTCTCTTGACTTTTGGGACTCATGGAGGATAATGTATGAATAAGATGATGAAATGTGAAGTATCCCTTGAAATATTTTGATCACATGTTGAAGAAACTTGTTGAAGAAGTCACACAAGATACCTAGATGAATTAGGGTTTCCCAGGCAAACAAGCTTCAAACTCTTGATGATTTCTTGATCAAAATGATATGTGAAGACCATGGGGATCCATATATAATGTCTAGATTCATAGTAAACCATTTCTTGATTGAGCTCCTTACAATGAGGGGCTTAAACCCTATATATGAACTTGATGGAGCATAGGTGAGCATGTGCACTACCTACAAAAGAGTTAAACTATACAATGACATATTTTGGTATTTTGGTTAGTAAATAAAGAAAAACAAAGTATGATACAATCACATGGTGCTTGGTGATCTCTCCCAATGCAAACCCAATGAATAAGGGGTAAGGAGGATGCCAAGGTGTGATCTCAATGCTAAAACATATGATGAGAATAACATGAGGGATCTTAGGGTCAAAATTGGGGTCTTACACTGTGACTCTGATTGAAGAGCCTCTGAAGGTTTATCTACCTTTAAGATTTTGTGCTCAAGTTCTAAAGCTTATGAAGAACAAGATCTAAAGACTCTGAAGTCTAGGTTTTGAGGAACTGTGTCAAGACTCTAAAGACCAAGGTTCTGAATATTCTGATAACTTGTCTCTTGATCCTTTTAAGCATGCTTCAATGTCATTTCATCAGAAGCCTCTGAAGATTAGAAGATAAGATCAAAAGGTTTTGCTTTAGGAAAATAATACACAATACAAGATCACCCTTTCCCCCACTACCCTGATTTTGTGGGCTAATGACAGTACTATGTTAGACTATGGCACTGATCTAAAAGGGGGGGGGGGTTGAGTAGATCCCAATTAAAATTTGAGTCGGCGCTACCAATTTAAAAATTGGTTTTGAAAAATTGTTTTAAGTGCGGAAGCGGCCGAGGAAAATATAGTCTAAAACGAACTGTTATTGGAAAACCGGATATGCGTCAAGCCTATGGATTAGTGATAATGTAGAATACAAATCACTACACTAGTCACACTATCAAGGATTTGTTTCACTAGCTAAGATTCCTAGTTCCAATGATTCAAAGAGCAAACCAAACTAGATACACAACTAAGATAATTTTGGTTTAGGCAAATTATCAAACACTTGGTGTGCAAAAACACTCCAAGTGATATTTATGTTGAGTAAGAGATTTCAATTAGTCTAGTACAGTATTTTATTGTACTTTGAATTCAAAAACAAGTTTTAACTTCTTACTCAATTAATATCAAGGTTTGATAAAAGTGCTTATACAAAAATCACTTAATTTTTAAGGTAAAAACAAATATGCTGAAAAATAGAGAAGGCAAAGATTTGATGAGGCAGTTCCCCCGTTGTCCTCGCTTCGGGGTACGTCTGCCCTCAATTCTAAAACTAGAATTGAGATGATTTAATAGATATCACCTGTTGAATTTAACCGTTTATACAAGGATTGCAAAGCAAATATACAACAGAACTCTCAAGACGTTGAATGTGGCTTCCACTCCTTGTTCCTTGATTCAAGGTGAATCAAGTCCTTCGATTGTTGTTGATAGACCTCTGATTCCATCCCCTTTGTTGAATAACCCTCAGTTCTTCAAACCCTCGGCCCGGCTGATCTCAACTACAACAAATCGAACCCGAAATCTTCCCTTCAATATCACTGAATCCGCTACTAGATTGATGAAGACTTCCTCTTCTCAATCACCTTCGCTCAGCTGAAAATTGATGAAGAATTCGTCCAAAAAACCCCAAACACAAACCAGTCTTGGAGGACAAAACCCTAAAGGTTTTATTCAAGAAAAAACCTGTCGCAAGCTTCAACCCGAACCAGATTCCCCAATCTCGGCTTCGAACGTTATCACCTTTAACCAATCACAAAGCACTTAAAAAATGGTTGTGTGTAGTTGATGTGTTGTGAGATGTTGAAGATGAAGATGAAGAATCTTGGACACCTATTTCACTTTTTCTTGTTCTTTGAACACTTAAATCAAATTATCAAAATGTTAGTTGATACAAGTAACTAAACTTCTATATATAGTAACCAACCAACCAACCAACTTAACAGCATTTCAAACAGAGTGAGAAATACTTAAAGACTGAATTTGCGCACGAACGGTCGACCATAGCAGGTCTATGCGTCGACGCACGGCCTTCAGTTTTGGACAGACTGAAAAATACATCAGTATGCATCGACCATAGGACGGCGTGCGCTGACCCGTGGTTCATGCGCTGACCCCTGCGGTCGACGCAAGATTTTTGTGCGCTGTCCCGTGGGAAATGCCCTGTGTTATGCGCTGACCCGTGGGAAATGCATTATGTTGTGCGCCGACCCTATGGTCGACTCAAACCCTGCAAATCTGTAAAAATTCAGATTTTTGTGGTTTTCATGCATTTTGTCATTACCACATTTTATCCACATATGTTGTATGAAATATAACAGTTTAGATGAGCATAGAAAAGGATATGATAGGTGATATGTTGCATTTGTTTTGTAGAGGTAGAATCGACAATGCCGATTCATCCATGGTGGTCATTTGTCATCATCGAAACCTATGATCGTTTATGATCGTATGTTGTATGACAATTTGCCCTTACATACTATTGTACAATTTTGCCGCCCATATGCAAACCATTATGAAAGAGACAACTTCAATTCAATATTCCAATTCTACCCACCAACGGTTCTTTTATATGCCTATATAAAGGATACTTGAAGATTGGAAGAAGCTGCTAATTCACCGTGCTCATAACTATGCTATTACACACGCTCGTGCTGAAATCATATTATTTTTGTGTATAGTTTTGTAAACAGATAAGAGTTTTTGCTCTTTATTGTGTGAGAAATATTCATCGTATTAAGTTTTGTTAATCTGCTTTCTTAGAAGCGTTCTTTGTAAACACAACTTCTAAATCTCAAATCTGTTTGAGTGGTTTCCTTGAGTTTCTAGGTTTTAGTAAAAAAAAGGCAAAGATGGAATTTCTTCCATACAAATACCAGGGTCTGCTACAACCACCAGTAGCAGCTGCTGCGGGATGTAGCATACCATAGTGATTTCCCAACTTTTCTTTCCTTTTCCGACTTTCCTATTGCTATTTTGGGATCTTTGCATTTTCTGATTTGAAATATTTTATCTTTGATGAGCATTGAACATATTTGATTTAGTCCACATTTAGAATTTCCCTATAAAAGCTCACGGTTTGTATGAGTTTAGGGGATCTAGTTTTCATTCTAAGTTTTTACATATTTATTTCACTGTATTGCTTTGTACTCAAGTATCCATTTGAGCACTGAACTTATCTCAATTTAAGTAGATTTCTTGCCAGTCAAGTTGTATTCACTCTTACTTGAAATTGTTAATTTATAATTTTACTTTTAAATTATGTTTTGATTGCGATAATTTCTCTGATTGTATTGTTCTTGTCCATGAATAAGTAATCCACCAAGGACTAAGGGTCATGAGACCTATCTCATGACTATTTGCATGATCCATCACTAATCGATTACAAGAATTTTAACTATGAGATTATTTAAAAACCCAATTTTTCCATTCAAACTTTTGTACGAAAGTAAAGAGTTCTCAAATACCGATCGTAGTCTGAAAGGATATGTATCGGTACCCGAGCACACGTCTTTAAATAGTTAAGTCTGATACAACGAAAGTGCTCAGACACGATTGATAAATGTTCCATCTATATAGCTGCACAAAAGAAAAAAAATCTATGACGAATAATCCGACTGTGCAAAAGCAGACAAATTATTCACCATAGATAGGGTAACACGTTAGCAAAAGTGGGTGTTGTTCATATTTATCTATTTCCAATAATTGTGTCGAAATTCTCGTAATAAAAGTGAAGTGATCATATGAATGTGTCATAGTAGGAATCATGAATTCTAAGTCATGTTTGTTTTAGAGTATTTTAAGTTATTTTTATTTAAGCTATTTTACAAAAGTGTTTTTTAATTTAAGTTGTTTTACAAACACCAATTTTCTGTCACTATAGATATACATCGATAGAACAAAATTCAGTAATCAACCTTTGGTCTTTATGGTTTGATAAATATTTACTACTTCGCACAGTCGTACACTTGCGGCGTGTCGAAGGCTTTCTTCGGCACCTTCCACTTCGATTGAGACTTGTATGAATCTGTTGATATAAGACCACAAACTCTCTTTCTTTAATTGGATGATACCACCTAGGCTAACTTAAATTACATGTCGTCGCTTCTGGGCTGTGAAATGCACATAAATCCTCTTATCAAACTCCACCCAAGAATTGATACTTCCATCAGAAATATCGTTGAACCATAATCGGGCCAACCTGACCAAAGTTATCGCAAACAACTTGCACTTCGATGCATCATCAATGCTGAAGTAACTTAGTCGGTCATTCAAGATTTGCACATGCTCGTAGGAATCTCTTTTTTCCATCATAATTGTGATGCTTTGGCGGCTTCTCTATGGACTCACGAATCTTGATCTTCAGAATTCTTGTTGATAGCGGGTGCTTTGGTTGCACCTTCTCTGAGTGAGTTTCAGCTTTAGCTCGGGAATAAGCATGACTGCCTCGATCTCCTTTGGATCTCTGAGGGGGAGTCTGATTCTTTTTGCTCTTATGTCGATCCTTCAACCAATGAGCCTCATCTCTTTTTCTCACAACGGGTTATGAGATGGCGACACGAGTCTTCCTTAAAGCAACTCCTTGAATTATATTTTTCGAAGAAATGTGCGTTGTGAAGGCTTTATCCCATGCGCTAAAGCCTCACTTCAGAGCGTGCGTATTTTGCTACCAAACGATGTTAATCATGCTATTCAACAACCACTGCTAACAAATAGCTAGTTTATTATTTTCCTTCTTTATATATTGAGAGAAGGCGCCAAATTGTTGAATCTACCAAAACTAAGTTTATGCATAATAATTATTATAGAAGGAGTGTGATCCCTTCTTGGTGGTAGGTTGAGGTCGATGTGGTCGGTATATATATATATATATATATATATATATATATATATATATATATATATATATATATATATATATATATATATATATATATATATATATATATATATATATATATATATATATATATATATATATATATATATATATATATACTTTCTCACTTGATTATTTTTTGTTAAACAAAAAAATAATAGAAGAGAGATAAAGAACAATATTAGAAGAGGGATATAAAAAGGATCCAAATCCATATATACTTTATCCTATATGTTATAAATATATATATTTTGACTAAATGAGAAAATATCTTGCAGATCTAACTATAATATATATTTAACAACTATATCAAATTTCGATTTTTTTATCAAAATATCAAAGTTTAAAAAAAAATCTAGAATAATCAAGTTTCCCCATCAATTCTTGAAGTACCCATTTTTTACAAACAAAATAATTGGTAACACATCACACATGTCTATCTAATTGGCACATGCATTAGAAAAAATAGAGCTAGCGTCAATTGAGTTGGTGACTGCATATGAATGCGCTATTTGAATTGACGACACTACATGGCAAGTAGATGGAGCCGCCAATTTATTCGACTCCTATGTGTTTGATGATTTGAATTACCAACCTCTCATCACTCCCTTCAGTATAAATAAGACCTTAACTTTCATATTTTCATCACCAACAAATACTCACATTCTCTCATATTTTCTCACTTGTAAAATGACTCTCTTATACATGGGAGAAATGCGTAGAGGAACCATCGTCAACATTAATTCTTATGTAAGTGTTTTCTTCGCTACGACTGTGGTTATATTTTTCTAACCCATTATTTTTACGAAAAAAACTTATGTTTATTTTTGTATGATCCATCTAAATTTTGTACTCGTGTCCATGAATATATCGTACCCCACATGTTTATTCAACCTTATTTAAAGGGCACTGATTTTGGTCATGTTAGCAAAATTATATCTTACTCCGGTGATGCTATGTTTGTAATCGCTTTACGAGAAATATGGAGATCTGAAACACACATTTTCCTCCTTCCAATCGGTGAATGTATTGAAACACTAGAGGACATTTAGATGTTACCGGGTTTACCTATTAAGGGTAAGACGGTCAATGAAAAAACAAAGTTCGCAAATTCAATACACGAGAAACTTTTGGATGTCGACTTGTTAGATAATAACCTGAGGGGCCAAGGTCTTTTACTTACGCTTCTTAAAAATTATTACAATGGTATAATATTAGATGAAAATTCTATCGAAGGAAGGAAAATAATTAAAACTACATGTTATATTATGTTCTCAGTGACTCTAGTGTACAAGTTATGTATTTACTCTTATTAAAAAACATAAATAAAATAGGAACATATAATTGTGGTTCGACTTGTTTGTCATATCTCTACATCTCTTTGTGTAAAAACATAAAGAAAGACAAATCTACATTTTAGGGATGCACCGTTTAGCTCCAAGCATGAGGTTGGTCTAGATTATCGTCCCTAGCGCCCGTCAACCGCAACAACTTCACCTTCCCCTACGCAAAAAAGTAAGTTAATAACAATATTTTCATTTACTTACTTTATCTATTATTATTTCTAAATAATTTATTTTAACTTTTTTGGTTTAAGTGGTCGGTATATGTCATAGACATTGCATCATAGTCTATCGAAATCCTTTGGATCACATAGCACCAAATAAAGTATTTCCATTAAAAGAATCATTTCATAATAATTTATTTTTAATACTACCAATTTACTAATATAATTTTCTTCCTCTACAGTTTATTTGGAGGCTATATCTGAGTCTGAAATATCATCATGAAATCAACGAAAAAGATTTGGACTGAAATAATACCGATCATCAGGTTCGTAACTATAGGGATGCACCATGGTGACCGTGTGAAACTGCAATTCAACGTGCATTAACAAACTTCAGATCACCCCGACGTGCCTCAGACAATGACATCAATGTAAAGTTAAAGAACAATGGACTTTTGACGAATGGAAATACTTCTCTAAAGTTAAGTGCCGTTAATGAATGCACCATCATCACCAAGTCTTAAGCGACGCTATCCTGCCAACCGAATCTAAACTAACTAATAATTATATGTATTGGTACATATCAGTTACAATTGAGTTTTTTTCTTAAGATATGTATTTATACGATCCGCGCCAAACCACTTACACATAAGAAACTTAAACATCTAATCCCCCAAAAAATTATCAGACCACTTACACAGAACCCCTGCCCACCAAAATTATTGACCCACAAACACTCAAACCAATAAACCAATACATGTCAGACACCCAACCATACAACCAAAAGCATACCTCATACCACCCCCACCAACATGCTTATTATCAAAACACCCAACAACCATATGCCCCAAACACATCATCCTACCATAGCCAAAACACCCAAGAAGCATATAACACTTCCTCTTACCATAGCCAAAACGCCCAAACATCACAACACCATAACATACAACAAACATATGGCTACCAAACACCACAACAACCATTTATTCCTTTCTCTAACAAATCATTCACACCAATGTCTCCATTCAATCGACCAAACCGCTCACCAATAACCCCATCAACACAACTCAACTACATCGACATGGGTCAGGAACTCAATTACGACAACACTCAATGCATACACAAGACTACGTAGAATTATAAGAACTTATTATGGAATCTGGTGATGATGATGTTCTAGGGACCTCATATCAAATATTTGAGGTAAACCAATAGAGTCCAGTACGAGAAAAGGTACTTAGGGAGTGTGGAACCAATGACATGTATGACTAAGTCGATGGTCGTCGTTAGTGTTAAAAATATTATCGTATGTAATCATATTTAAATTTAATATTAATACTTTTTATTTATTTATATATGATTTATTATTTTAATTAAAAAAATATTACACTGAGGCGTCAGATGAATTGACGTCTCCTCATAAGCGGCAAGTATTATACATATGCGCTAATTAGATTGATTACATATGCTCTATTTTTTTAAGTGCAGACGTTAATTAGATTGACATGTGATCTTTGTTATCAATTTTTTTTTGGTTTGAAACATAAATATTTTGTGAATTAGTAAGAAAACTCGGTTATTTGGAATTCTTTTAAAAAAATTTAATTAATTATTTGGATAAAAAATTCTCAAATTCCAAAATGAGAAAAGGTGTTGTGCAGTCCTAATGAAAGTTAAAAATGGAGGGAAAATAAACCCTAATAATCGGGCAAACTCAAAATCGTGGTCCACGACTCCATGCAACTTCCATCAAATCAAATTCAACACACACATCATTGTTTCATTCTCTTCACGTTCCACACTCCATGGCGAGGCTACTTCGAAACGCCAACACTTTTCTCTTCAACCGTTCTTTCTTCAACCACGCCCTTCCAACGGTAATACATAGCATCCTTCAACATCGCCGTTTTCATTATTTATTTGTATGCATAGTGACTGATTCATTAACCCTTTTTGCTTGCAGCGCTTTTGCTTTAAACATGGAGTATTGGGCACATCTCAAAATTTGAGCTTTTCAACTTGTAAAGGTTTTTGAAACTTCAATTTCTTTGCTTCTTTAGTTTCTCGCTTCAATTTGTCTGAACGTCACCATAATTGCATTGAAGAAAGTTTCTGTTGTTTGCCGAACTTGCTGTGATATGAAGTTATAATAATCATGATTAGGGTGTTGGCTTCTATGTCTGTGAGTGTGAAGTGAATTTCATTGTGGTTTAGGTTTAATGGTCCAATGACTCAAATACAGCATTGTGACATGAGCTACACAGCTAGTGATGCTAATTCATTCTGTTGTGTTTAATCTTGAATTTGTTAGGTATTTGTTGCTGTTTTAGTATTATGTGACCAAGCTGGAATTAAGATTTTAGAACCTTTTGATTTTGCTAGTTTTGTTTTGTGCATTTTAGTCATGTTGAGCTCAAATATTGGATTAGGTGTTTATGGTTTTATCATTTGGGTTGTTTTTATAGTCTGGGCTGGTTTTATGTTGATGGCATTTTTTTATTTTCATATCTGGGAAGGTAAGAAGCGCTCTAAATCAGATGGGAGTGACTCAAATGAAGAGAACATGTCTAAGAAAGATTTGGCCTTACAACAAGCCATGGATCAGATCACGTCTACATTTGGAAAGGGATCTATCATGTGGCTTGGTCGTTCTGTCACACCCAAAAATGTACCTGTGGTGTCAACAGGTTCTTTTGCTCTTGATATAGCGCTAGGGATCTTTGGTCTTCCAAAGGTATCCTCATATCTATTACTCCCTTTTGTGGCACCTGAACCAACATTGGACCTTTTTGTTTTTTTATATATAGTGAATAAGTTGCTCTGATAATAAAGGTTTTATTTTTTTTTAATTTTTTGGCTCAGTTTGTTAAGTTTCTTCCCACATTTCTTGTGTGTATTTGCTTTGGAGATGTATATGCTTATTTACAGTTTTAAAAGTTTATCTAATCCCTTTAAAAATTGGTTAATGCTATCCCCTTATTATTATATGTAACTGATATCTGTAGGGACGTGTTGTGGAAATATTCGGTCCAGAGGCTTCTGGAAAAACAACTCTTGCTTTGCATGTGATTGCAGAGGCACAAAAACTAGGAGGTATTCTTTATAAGATATTTTTAAAGTGATAATGCTTATACTTCTGGTTGAATTAGATTTTGCATTTCAACTCGTCTCGTCTATGGTGTATATGTCCATAGTAATATTGTAGTAATCATTGCTATGCAACCAATCACATTTGTTCTGCCAATGATTTGTGTTCCATTAGTTTAATAATGATGACTAACATTCTTGTATATTTTTGGTACTGTGGTTAACTTGATAAGAATCTTCATTAATTAGTAAGTTTGTATATGCAGGCTACTGTGCCTTTATTGATGCTGAGCATGCACTTGACAAGACACTTGCCGAGTCTATTGGTGTAAATACTGAGAACTTACTTCTCTCACAGCCAGATTGTGGTGAGCAGGCACTTAGCCTCGTAGATACCTTAATTCGGAGTGGTTCACTTGATGTAATTGTCGTCGATAGCGTAAGTGTGAGAAACTCCTTTTTTTATCTCTTAATTAATAATTCCTTTTGCGTGTGTATGGTTGATAAAATAATTTTCTTTTGTAACTTTTGTGCTTTGAATTATGTGTTTGATAACTTCTCGTGATCTAAAATTTTGAAGTTCGTAGTTATGGGTATCTTGTTTCTTGTAGTTGAGTAAATGCATTTAACTTTTTGCCATGTCTCCACTCATAGGTGGCTGCTCTTGTTCCTAAAGGCGAGCTTGACGGTGAGATGGGTGATGCTCACATGGCAATGCAAGCTAGGCTGATGAGCCAGGCTCTTCGGAAACTGTGCCACTCCTTATCACTTTCACAGTGTATATTGATTTTTATAAACCAGGTATCAGCCACAGTTGCTGTTTGCACTGTCATAAAATTTCCTGCGGTTAATTTGTGCATATAATTTTATTTTTTCAGGAGCATCCATAGCAAAACATAATACTAGATTGTCTGCCGTGTATATTAAGCCTACATGAGTGTACATAGTAGAGATAGCTGTTTGATCCTAGGGATGTTTTTTGACCTGCATCTTTTAGTACTTTTATTTCGATATTGTGAAATATTAGCATGCATATATAATATATTTTCGGTATAATTAATATTAATTGTATTAACTTTATCTGAGGGAAAACCTTATCTTCTAATTATGAGAACTATTTTCTATGCTTTTCCAGGTAAGGTCAAAGATTTCTACGTTTGGGGGATTCGGCGGGCCTACTGAAGTTACTTGTGGTGGCAATGCATTGAAGTTCTATTCTTCTGTGAGGCTAAATATCAAAAGAATAGGGTTTATCAAGAAGGGTGAAGAGGTACAGTTCATCCATTATTGATTTTCTATTGCATGTTCTGGTATTGCCACGCCTGTTAAAATATAATGGTTTCAAGCAGAGTTATAATTGCTTATAATAGCATTGCCATAGTGCTGTTGTATTTCTGGTAAATGGTATATTACATTGTTTTGGCAGAATTTGCATAGTATGGGGCTTAGGATGTCCTAGCCTAAGATGCCAGGAAAACTGAACATTGTTAGGATTAGGACTTATTACATTGGGATAACTAGTATTGGGAAGCTTAAGGCCAGAATCAGCAACTGTAGATTGACTAACAAGACAGGAGGCAGGAGAGAGATGCTTGGAACTTGAGTCTTGTGACTGGATTTTGAGACTAGGAAACTCAGTCCATCACTACGAACACTTCTATGTAACAGCTCTTGGTTAGTAACTTGAGATTTGACAACACAATAGTCAGGGTGAAACTCAAAGAAAACAAAGTTATCTCTAGCAAACTCACTGACATTTATGAGATTCTTTGTGATTGAAGGAACATGCAGTAAATGATGTAAAACAAGACAGTAATTGGGTTCTAAAGGAGACAAAAAATATGAAGAACCAGAGGAGCTGATTTGCAGACCTTGGCCATTTCCTATGAAGATTTGATCAGGACCTTCATAAGGGACACATTATTGGATATTCTGAGAGCTGTTTGTGACATAGAGTCAGGAAACCAAGAGGAATTGGTATTAGGGAGGGCATTGGTGGTGTTGGTTAGCATTGCATTAGGTTGCATAGGGAGAGGGGGTCTGAATGAAGCTAATGTTTGAGGACGATTCCATGGTGCTTGGAAACCATAAGACGGAGTACCTAATTGAGAGAAATGACTTTGATATCCTTGTGAGGAACCTTGAGGAGAGCTATGGTATTCAGTAGGTGTAGATGCCTGAAAATTTTGATTAAAACGATGATAACAGACTGAGGCAGTGTGGCCAAATTTAAAGCAAATCTGACATTGAACATTGTCAAATCTGCCTCTACGACATCCTCTTTCTCTTGCATCTCTACCACAAGAGAAGTTTCCAGCAAAAGAGTAGTGAGAGGGAAAGCTTGATCCATCAGCAAATGACGAAGAGGATTCTTTAGCAAAAGTAGTGTCAACCTCTGATTTGGACTGTGAGATTTATAGAGGCCACGTCAAGTTGAACTTTCTTGTTAAACTTCGAAAGTCGCATCTCATGTGCAATTAGTAAGGCTTCAACTTCTTCAAGCTCTATTAACTCAAATTTGCTTTCAATGACTGAAATAACAGATACATAATCTTGTGGAGGACCTTCAAGAATCACATCAATGTGCTGCTGAGTAGGAATTGGATCACCAATAGAAGCAAGAGAATCAACCAGGACTTTGATTCGTGAAAGATATGCTTTGGCACTGCAGTCAGATAAGGTAGTGGAACGCATTTCAGCGCGCAGTTGGCGTGCACGAGCATGAGTCAGTTTTTTGAAATGATCATGAATTCTTGTCCATAGTTGCGAAGCATGAGCGCAACCTAAGATATGAGTCATGATTGAGCTCAAGATGGTAGACTGAAGCCATGAAAGAAGCCACTGATCTTGTTGAGTCCATGCGCGGAAGAGAGGATTATCAATTTTAGTGCCGGTGACTGAATTGGTGATGTACCGATCTGGAATGTCACAGCAGAGAAGAAAACTTTGAAGGTTATGAGCATTCACAACCGGTTCAATTTGCTGGGTAGGTGGAGGTGGAGGTGGAGGGGACGATTGTGGTTCAGTCATGACCAGGGATCTGAACCAGGCTCTATGATACCATTTTAGAGACGATAAAAGTAATGCTGAAATGCATTCTAGACTAGTTTTGAAATTCTGTTTTTGATTGATGATCAGAGAGTTAGTTACAAGGGTTTATATAAGGTTGCTTAACCTACACTAACCAAGAGTTACCATACACCCCTAGTAACTAACTTCTAGGGAATTGAACCAGCTGACACAACTTTATAAAACAGAGGAAAACTAATTCAAAATTGAATTTAACTCTTACACACAGCATCATTGTTGGCATATTTTCTTGCCAACTATCAATCAACTCAACATATTCATTTTCACATTACCCTAATATTTGTGTAATATTGCTATGAATACATTAAGGTCTAGTTTACAGTATGAAAACTTAATTTCTGGTATTTTATTTTGCAGACTTTAGGAAGCCAGATTCTTGTCAAAGTTGTGAAGAACAAACATGCCCCTCCATTTAAAACCGCACAGTTTGAGCTCGAGTTTGGCAAGGGGATATGCAAAGAAGCAGAGGTCATAGAGTTGAGCATAAAACACAAACTCATAAAAAAGAGCGGTTCTTTTTACGAATATAATGGCAAGAATTTCCATGGCAAGGATGCTCTAAAAAAACACCTGATCAACAGCGATGGCTTGCAAGAATTAACAACAAAGCTTAGGGAAAAGCTTCTCAATGCTGAGACGGAAACAGTTTCAGAATCCGAGGTGATGGTTGAAGAAATTTTATCATCTGATTCTACTGATGAAGAAGCTGTTGTGGGAGAACCTTGAATTTATGCATAACCTTAAAAAAAAGTTTTCTTCACACTCGCAAGGGCGTGAGAGTAATCTTCAATCAAAGTAACTACTATGAGTTATGGTTGAGGAATTGATCATAATTAATGCACTCAAATGAAGGTGGCTCTAAAATGCAACTGGTGCTTCCTATGCTTGTTTGGATTTTTCCTTACAGTGACGTGGCACATTGCCTTTGTAAATTAGATTTTTTTTGGTAATTTTATGATGGACATGAGTCATGTGGCATTCGAAAGTTTTGTGGATGAGGAGGAATCAAGTTTTGTGACTATATAGTTAGAAATTAATTACAAGCTGGATTATATTGGTACACATGTGTCTCAGTGTGTTTGATTGAACTGGGGACAGCTGCTACCGTGAGTTCATAGCTCTTCCACTGGAATGTTTAGAAGCGCTTTCTGTTTGGCCGTGCTTTTCCAAACTTTGCTTGCTTGCAATTATCGAGTTTTGACAGTTATGGTAGTGTATTTTGATGGAATGTTTTGGCAGGATGGTAGTGTATTTTGATGGATCATTTTATATACAATCTGTGAACTCAATTCAATCCATAAATGATTGGGTTGGTTCAAGCCGGTTTCGATTGTGATATTGTGGGTTGGAGAATGAACCAAATCTAATAAAGTTTGGGAAATTTCTTTTTTCACTACCCTTACCGTGATTCACATTTCAGTGACTCACATCTCTGAAAACTCAAAATTGTTTTTAGGTGTTTCGAAGATACATCTTTGAACGCGTCTTTAATCAAATTCAAGCAGCCATCTCATTTTGCAAAACATTCGTCCGAAGATGTATATGCAGAACTTTTATGAGGTGTATTTTGAGATGCATCTTCAAAAGTGCAATTTAAGTTATCTTAACAGTCTTATTTTAGACATGCATCTCCGAAATTTTATCTGCATACATCTTGGATAGGAACATTTGTATTTTTTTGAATCAAGTCATTTTAATCCGACTAACAATGTCATAATTTGATTCAAACATTAATAAACATGAACATCATAAAACAACGTAATGCATTAATTAAAAAAACTTCCCATAATATTGCAAACATTGTTCTCAAAATATAGAAAATGAAACTAAAACATTCCAAAATACAAAAAAAGGTATAACCTGCCGTGTATGCCTAATCCTAACCTCCAGGCACCTCCTCTTTCATCGGTAACCCAAGGAATTCAGTGACTCGATAAGAATGACACGTGTGAGGGAAACCACATTGTCACCACCTCTCCCAAACAACCAAAATTCTATACGTAATCCACATAATATTTTGACAGATCGACAACACATCAATGGCATGGTTATCCCTAGCCTGCTCATTTTCCAGGATCTTCTCATGAGAAGGCCTAAATGGAAGTCCATGAGCGTCTGTCTGATGTCATGATAGAGTGTGACACATTATAGAACCAAGTCATGTAACTGTCCACATAAGACTATTGAATTGTGGTTGACATACTCCGATACTCCTCTGGTACCTAATGAGTATCGTAATCCACCAGTATGTCATCAAAATGTCTGCGGACGATGCTGTTAAGAGAAGACTCGAAGGGGACCTAAGAATGATATGAACATATCCAAACTGACGCATCCATCGCGCCGACAAATATCTGCTAATCATATTCCTTCGACATGCCAACCATCCAGAGTAAAATGAAATGGGGTCGAAGGAAACAATATTCCGGTGAGTGGTGTAACACCCTAAACCCCAAACATAATTTATCATATACTTTAAATATAAAATATAACCACGTAGGATGTCACACATTCATAAAACACACGACCTACTCTGTAACACGGAGTTCAACAGTAAATTCCGATACACACATTTGTAATAAGGATGTTTACACGACATCCGACTTATCTAAATTACACCTGAGATGTTTACACGACATCTATCTCATCTGATCGGTATCACATATTCACATAATACGACATTCAAAACCTATCATCGCACGCTTACTTCCATTTTAAAGTATCATCGCAGCGGAATTATCATCAACAATTATGGAAGACAAATCAAGTAATGACATTTATTCTCAAATTCAATTCTAATAACAAAATAAAAAGAGTTGTAATCAATCAACTCAACATCTTAAGAATGCTCAACAACAAAATTAGTCTTATGACTTCAACATAATCAGACATAAGGAATAAAACAAGCATTTAACCCAACCCGATGTTACATGATCAAAGCAAGATACCACTAGTAAAAGCGACAAAATAAAGAAGTAACTCCAAAAGCTATCTTCTACCTACTTTAGCAATGCCCCTCCCGAGTATTTGCACAACGCCCATGTAAAGGCAACATTCAAACAGAAGGGGTGAGAATACACTCCAATAATTAGCGGTGAAAAACAATCGAAAGTAGATTAACTAACAACATCACTCATTAATTAAAATAACATCAACATATCAAGTATTCTCATCCACACGTTATAACACCAAAAATAATCATCAAATGCAACACAAATGCAAATGTACTCAACAACTAACTCAACATGCTTGTGGTACCAAATATGAACACTTAGGTTAATCTCACTCCATGATACCCACCATAAGATTGACTCACTATTGGAACCGGGGCACACCAAAATCGTTACCATCACCATAGGTAACGCTTCACTAGTCCCTCATAATAAGAATTAACTACTCGCACCTGATCTATCACAATGAGGTCGAGGCTCACCAAAATTCGTTACCATCACCATAGGTAACGCTTCAATAATTCCTCATAATAGGAATTAGCTACTCGCCCCCGATCCATCACCATAGGATCTAGGCTCACTAAAAGAACCAAAGTTCAGACAACATGAATGCATAGACTCTCGACATGCAATAACAACACGTACACATGGCCCCTCTTCTGACCGGCATGCCACCAACAACATAATTCACATAAACTACAACATACATATACATAAAAACAAGAAACATCATTCGCAACAACGCCCCAACCATAATCATGTTCAATCAATCATTTAACAACATTGTCTAAACAATTCATCATAATAGCTTTCAACGCTTAGAACGACATTTGATTTGGACTTACGGATCAAAAGTTATGATCGAAACCGTATTTGGACCCAATTCTGCCTCACCGCGATGGGTGAAGCGTGCCACCAGGGGATTCATGGCGTCCGCTATGGGTTCATGGCGTTCCATATGGAACTTCAGAACGCAAATTTTGCATTTTTCACCGTTGGAGGCCTTCCGGACCTCCGATTTTGATTCCGTAAAAACCCAAATGCTTAGAATTCGATGTACTACAATTATCTAATGATTAAAATAGTAATTCACATTATATAATCCATTGGAATCAATAAAATCATATATTCCATAACTTTACAATTTCATAAAGTCTTCCAAAGTCTCATCAATGGCTAAACAACAATTATTCATTAAAATAGAAAAAAATGTATATAATAAAGGCACACAAAAAACATCATAAACAACAATCAATTATCGTAATTTATAATTAGAAATCAAAATATCCCATCCTAAGAAGGTTAAGGGTTCCTCCATCCACCCCTCATATTTTAACATTAATTATAGGAGCACATCTTCCCTTTTACCTAAATTTCTAGCAAGTGATGCAATTATCTCTTGAATTTCTCTGGTGCGGGCAATACATGCAATCACGTGGCCAATCCTCAGTATACTCTACCACACGATCAGACCTGTGTATGCGGTAAAAATGGGATATGGTCCATCACTAAAAATGAATAAGAAAAAAAACTATTAGTAACAAGTGTAAAAAAGCGCATTTAAGATTAATACTGACTATGGAAATTACCGTAAGTAGGGTGCAAGGGCCTGCCATTTGCATTGTCGTCCAAAAAGAACCTTCCCCCAGCTTGGAGTACAAGTATATCAAATAGGCGCCCCCTAGTTCCACTCGTGAATTATCGACAAGGCAATGAAGTACTTAAGGTATACCACATCGACGTACGTTGCACTTCCACAAACATTGACATCCCAACCAAGAATATAATGAAACACCTCAAAGCACACTCCGGTGGTATGTAACTTGTAGATCATTGCTGTCGACATCATCAGTCAACTCCAAGTTTTCTTCATAAAGCTTCTTCAAGTATGAAAATTTGGCATGAGCACCTCTGGTGATCTCACACTGCATCAGGCATCCATTGGGTCAATTCCCAAATAAATGACCATAATCTCCTAGGTTTCATCACATTTGATCTTGGAATGATCAAATAACTTCCCCCTGGTGACGTTTCTTTATGGCATATCTCAGCAAAAGCCTCATGCATGCCATGGCTAATGGTCATGTACCAAGAGCAACATAAGTCGCGATACTAGAGTATGTCATGACACTTTGGAACCAATCATCCTCAAGCTGATAAAGTTGCAAAATCTTTCTGCTGTGGTTAACAGACTTCAAACATTCGTGCTCATGTTAAAAAGATATAACAATATCAGTCACATGGAATTTGTTTAAAATATATAAATAACATCCATTAACAAATATACCTCTCTGGTCTAGACATTCCCCAAAACAAGATTCCTATAGTATATCATTAAAGAGGTGTTAGAGGGCCCTCCTGTAAAAGGGTATGAAAGTGCATAGACATCATCATGTGTAGTAGAAGCTTCCTCTCGATCTTTGTGAGCAGGGAGGACGTGCCCCTGAGATGAAGATCCATATGACAGGCAAATCCTAGAAGTCGATGCTTCCTCGTAAAGAGGTCTAGGGACGGCTCCCCGCCTACCCCTGGTCTTCTCATTTTGAAGTCTAGCCCTCTCACGTCGCACAGACGCGTGTTAGGTTTCACAACCGAGTCTCAATCTGTTAGTGTTGTTTGCAACCATTTTTCCTGGAAAAAAAATGAGAACATGACATATCAGAACAATGGAAGAAATACATACTAGCCTTTCCCTAACAACCCAAAATGTAACCAGCTGAAAGTGCATATCTCTAACAACTATCTATTTTGAATGTGACTACTACCTAATGCATTTAAAATAAACTATTTTACCTAAAACATTAATCAAAACTAAAAAAAAGTTAAATGAGAAACTTACTCAAAAAAGTGTTGATGAGGATGAAACATGTTGAATGCAGTAAGTGAAGTGCGTTGGGATTGGAAAGTTTGAAGTATAGGTAGTGTTGATCCTTGAAAAATGAATTATAATAATGTTGCTCACGAGGTCCAATTGAGGTATCTTAAAAGTTTCCGAAAATGAAGAAGGAGAAGAGAGAGAGTTTGATGCGCATTATATTTTAATTAAATCCATTTAAAGATGGATCTCCGAAGAATCCCCATGAATTTAAAAATAAGGGTTAATCCGAACATCATCTGCGAATAAACCCTAAAATACATACGGAGATGAATCTCCGAATTTAATTTTGACAAAGTGAGAGACGTTCAAAACGGTACATCCGAAGATGCATCTTCGAAAATAAAGGACTTTTTGATTTTTCTCCAAGAGTTTGGGAGAACCTTTAGAGTTGAAAAAAGAAATTCCCTAAAACTGGAATGAATCGGATAATTAGTTAAATCAAATCCGATCAAACTCAGCCGGATACACCCATATAATAAAATGCACCAAATATTCATTCATATACTTCAACCAAAATTATGTATGCCAATTTTTCTTCTAGACACCTGACCAAAGTTCTGACT